>NC_056733.1:1837423709-1837723709 GCF_019279795.1 Protopterus annectens | reverse complement strand
TTCCCTTTTTTATACATTTTATGTAATGTGGAAGTTATTTCAAGCACTTTTGCAAGCAAGAGTATTTTTATGAATATGTTATAATTTTGAACATTTCGTTTAATTAGAAAATCATTTTGAACGGTTTCAATGCTTTGTTTCATATTTGTTGAGTAAAAAATCATTTAAATCAGTTTTAGTACCTGGATTTGTTTTTCTGACCTGTTTGCGAGTTGTTTAAGCATCAGCTGATTCACTTCTGTATAGTCCTCCAGCTGTAACTGTGCACCTCATGGTCTTGAAGAAGTTTTGCTTCGGGACCAGTTCTGGCACTATGTCATTTTAGACGTGCCACTTATGACACCATGTCACTTGTCTTGTGATTCAAATAAGATGATGAGGCTGGGTGTTTGTTTAAGTAGTTTATTACACACAAACACATCAGGGCAGATGACCACAACATTAAACTGAAACAAACAAACTAACAAAATGGCACTCTTGCTTGCACATGCTCAGTACTTATATGCATGTGCTCACTGACTAGAATGGCTCTTAAAGGTACACATACACTCTGAACTATTAAGAACAACTATAAGCAGTTAATAGAAGGCTAAGTAGATGGAGAGGACTCTTAGTCTATCAGAGTAGGGAGGGTACTAAGACATGAAACCTTTTTAAGAGGAAGCATTAATGGCTCTTGAGTTGGTTTTGGTACTTAGAAAGACAAAAGCAGAAGGGGCATTATATTTAATGACATATCTAACAGGGGAAGAATAAATTTCTCTGGATTTTGGGGAGACATAAAGAAGGGCAAGCTGTGTAATATGTATAAAGATTTTCTATCCACAGCAGAGATTTGGCTATAAAAAAATGTTTTTTATCAACACAATTACCCAAATCCCAATGACTTGATCAGATTTAAGTGGAATTGTACCTATATGTTATGTGGTGGTGATATTTAATGTAGCAAAGGAAAACATTTTGGTTTTCCTGGCACTGATGGAAAGCCCCAATTAAAACTCTAAACATTTGTTTGTTCCAAACCTTGCTAGAGAATTTGAATATCAGCAACCATCCATCACCACTTTTTCTCATTTTAGCACATGGGTTTTGAGGTATCACTTCAATAGTGGGTATCATCTAGTGCCAGTGTTCTCATTGCTGTATGGCTAGCCCTGCCTGGGTTGTTCTACTATACCACACATGCACACACATGCAAACTCATACCTATGGCCAATTTAGAGTGTCCAATCCATGTATTGCATGTCTTTGAAATATAGGAGGGCACTGCAGCACCCAGAAAAAATTCACATGAACATGGAGAGGACATGCAGACTCTACACAGAAGGCACCAAAGCCGAGAATTGAACTGGAGAATCTCTTGTTGTGAGGTGGCAACACTATCTGCTGTGCTTCTGTGCCACCCTTTGAATATCAGAATGGGATTTGATAATCACTCACCAGTTTAAAGTCATAATCACTTCATATCAGCTTTCATGTCAGAGGATTATATACCAAGGAGTAGAGGACCCAGGACACAGCACTGTGGAGCAATACTGGTGATGTTTCTTCTGTCTTGACCAAATACTCCCTACCTTAACAGTGCAGGTTCTGTCAGATAACAAATTAGGAATAAAATGAACTTCCTATGGGTTAGTACTGAGTTGAGATAATTTGTCAATACTCTCAACATGGATAGTGTTAAAGAATTGGCAAGTCTAATTAGGGAACATGTACTGTATTCCCTTTATCCATGATACTGGGAACCCTTTCAAAAAATTCAGCTGGTGAGAATGAATAAATAAATGAATAATTTGACTTTGCTGAAGCTGAATTGGTTTGTATCCAGGGATACCTTAGTGTCTCTTAATAAGGTGGGGGTTGGCATAATGGTTAAGATATTAACCACACAGATAGAAGGTATGTGGTTTGGTTCTCACCTTTGAATGGAAATTGGCTAGGCTTAAAATGGCCTGCAAGGGCAGCTAGCCTAGTACTTAACCATGAACCTATATAAGGTCACCTATATAACTGTTTATTAGTTCAACTATAAAACACTCCATAGCCTTGTAAATAATGCCAGTAAAAGTAATAGACCAGTACTCCTGTCAACAGGCAGACCACCTGTAAGAAGAAACACCATAGCAATTGTTCTCCAGACCTCAAAGCTGTAATCAGAGGAGAAACTCAGGCTGAAGAGTTAATAGAAAGGTTGGGCTAGGTGGGTTTTAGTGCTTCTCAGCAGAGATTCAGGGATATTGTCAGGACCCCTGGAACTTGTACTTTTAACTTTGAATAGTGCCAAAATGACTTGGTCCAAAGTGATTTTGAGTGGAAAAATGTCAGGAGAACTGAGGGGAGAGTGAGTGAAGTGAAAATGAAAGGCATTTACCACAAGAATCTTAGTGATATCATTGGGATCAGAGAAGTAGGTACACTTAATGACTAGTTCAGTACATAATTGTTAATGTTATGTTTATGCAAGATGGGTATGTATGCCTCAGTACATCTATCATAGGGGAGATATTTATTTATTCAACATTTGTTGACTGGGAAAGTCCAGCTAGGACAAAGCCTATTTTCAGCGGAAGTCTGGGGAGAAATGCTCCAGATGCTTGTCTTTGGAATGTGGGAGGAAACTAGAGCACCTTGAGGAAACCCATGTAAATGCAGGGAGGACATGCAGATTCTACACAGAAGGCACCCCAGCCTAGAATCGAACCAGAGAACCTGTGAGATGTCAACATTAACCGTTGCACGACTACGCTATCTTTGGATATTATAACAATGGGATTTGCTGTGTAGGCATGTCTGTTTGGTGAATTCTGCCAAAAAAAGATGTCATTTCATCCCATGCAGACCTCTTCAAATATGATTCAGAGAAGTAAGTACCAGTGTCAATCACAAACCATTTCTGACTATCAGTAAGATCTGTATATAGTAGTATGTGTTTTGTGGTGTAATCCCTGAATTTAGTGGAGATAATGTGGCCTCTGAGGAGGTCACACAAACTTGATCAGAGCTGACCAGAGAAGGAATGAGAGGTAGGGCTGGTAAAACTAGAGGATATACTCATAAGGACAGTATCTAGAAGACTGGCACCTCTGATGGGCAAATGGACAATTTGGTCAAGTATATTGGCATTTATGAAGTCCTGGAATTTATTAGCATATTAGTTGTTGGTAGTATACATTTACTCATATATGGATACTTGAAATAGATGAGGGTTCACTAATTATCTGTAATGTGATAATTAACTGTATTGAGTGTAACTAGGACTTCAGCCAGAACTAGATATGTTTTATGTGGAACCTGAAGCAAGAGACAAAATAATGAATACATATGGATACTGCCCCACTTTTGCTGGTGCATCTAAATGCATGATAAGCATTGACTCAGAAATAGGAGCATTATCACTGCACTGAGGCCAGCTTTCTGTAATTAAACAAATGCTGATGTCTTTGAAGGCATACAGGCCTCAAGGTATGACATTTTGTTGATATGGCTTTGATCATTCAGCAGTGTCATCTTGATATCATAACAATGGGATTTGCTGTGTAGGCATGTCTGTTTGGTGAATTATGCCAAAAAAAAAGATGTCATTTCATCCTATGCAGACCTCTTCAATTATACCAATTTACTAGCCATTTACTGAATACAATTATTTTGTCCTTGAATTTAGGCATCATTCTGGGTGAAGATAGAATGCTGCTCGGTGCCAGGACTGCCATCTTTGAATTCATGATTGGAATACTCAGCAATGTCTCCATGCTTCTCATCTAGGATTAGTATGGAAAGTCTAAGACTACTGACTTAAACATAAGCAACTGCAAGGTCATAACTATATTTTATCCAGTCCAGGGACCTAAGAGTGTGAGTAATATCAGTCATCCTAGCACCAGAGAGGCAACCAATCCTTTTCCAACATGGTGAGAACTAAGTTTGTTTGTCTTGCAGTGGAGTTATTAATAGGTAATACTCTCTGGAATGCACTACACTTAAATATATAGTGAGTGTTCATCTGCACATCTTATCAAAATCAATGAACAATTGTTGATAACCTATTAAATGCACAAGTCATCAAGAAATTCAGAACAACACAATACCTTGCTCTCCTCACCCTGGAGAATGTAGACATCTGTGCAGATACCAAGATGCGGCTTAAAGTCACAGAAATTACTCCAGCAGTGCAAGGCTTCAGTGCCTTCTACACATTTAAACCATCAGCTACACAGACAGGGACAAAAGGTGGAGGAGTCCCAATCTACATCAACAACAAACATGCCTCCACATTGGTTAAATAGGATGATGTGCAGGAGTTTCTCTGCATGTAAATTACTATGAATAAATTATCATACCATATCCTAGTAAGCTATAGGTCACCCTCTGTGTCCCACAAAACTCATAGCTCATATTTAGACCTACTGGAGTGATTCACCATTCCACCAAACACCTTACTCATGGAGGGACTATAACTACCCATGTATAAATTGGAAATCATATATGGCCTCAAATTTGCAGACACACAAACACCCTTCTCCAGGTATTAGATATGCCCACTAAAGGTTCTAACATATTGGACCTGGTGCTCACAAATATAGGTTCATAGGTGAATGCTTGGCTAACTGCCCTGAAGATCCATTTTAAGCCTAGCCAATAACCCAAGGACACAATCAAACTCTGTACCTTGTCTCTATGAGGTAAAGTCCTTAGCCATTATCCTAAAGCTCTCCTCTTTGAAATAAAAATCAATATGGTAATCCCAGTAAACCCTGTATCAGTTAGGAACTATTACAAAGCAAACTACCTTTTATTAAGCAGTAGTTTGTTAAAATTCAATCCATTCCAAGCCCAGACAACACAGCAACCTATGCGGAATTGTTCACAGAAACTCTGTAAAACCATGTCAATGGCTGCTGCACATAGTAAAATTAAGGCCAAAAACTAACTTTCAAAATAACCCCCACCTGCAGTGAAATCCTACATTAAACAAGTTATACAACAAAAGAAAAAAAAAACATCATGGCTAATATCAGGAATTGCATCTCCCAAAAAGATAAGAACTAGCTCATCAAACTAAACAGACAACTAAGAGGGCTTATCAAGACCAAGAAAGATGATTTTGAGGCCACGATAACCTCACAGGCAGCACACAACTATGTGACAAACTAGTGGTTAATGGCACCACACTCACTGAACCAAGCAATATAGTGAATCTGTTGACTGACAAATTCATTTCCAACTTTACACCCCACAGGAAATTTATTCAAACATACCCTACCAACTATAAGTAAGGAGATCCATGCTGTGCTCACTAGGGCCAAGAAACAGAACACAGCCTTAATGAGATGGATAACATCTTGGAATGCCACCTGAATAGCCTAAAATATGATCTAGTAGGGCCATTGCAATCACTATTTAATTATAGTCTCAGAACAAGCTTTGTGTAATTTGAATGGAGGACTGCATACTATAGACCCATTAGTCTGGCTAGTCTCATATGCAAAACCATGGAATGAATTATCATGGAAATGATCATAGAGACATAGGCAACCTTAAAACACTGGACCCAGCTCAGTTTGGTTTTATCAAGAGAAAGTTATGCGTACTAAACCCAGTAGACTTCTTTGAGAAGGACACCAAAACAATGTATGAGTGTAAAAGTTTGCATACTCCCTACCTCAACATGGCTAAGGCATTTGACACACTACCCCATTCAGGCATTGTAAACAAATGTATAGAACTGGGCATAAACCACTGTATAACATGCTGGATAGCCAATTGGCTCCCAGATAGGACCCAATAATTTGGAATTGGTGAAACCCACCTTCAGAAAGAGACCAGTCATCAGTAGAGTCCTTTGAGGCTACATTTTGAGCCCGTTCCTCTTAGGCATCAACTTCTTGGAAGTCAAGGCCAGTGTCAAGGGCATTTGGCTGATTAAGTTTGCAGGTGATTGCAAGTTAAGAGCAGTCATAGAATCCCCTTCCAAGACATTAACATCTTACAAGAGGGTCTAACACAGACAATTGACTGGTGCCAAAGCATTGCTTAAAACTGAATGCCAAGAAATACATAATAGTATATTTTGGGAAGTCAGCCACCCCTGGTAACTATGTCATTGAGAAAACACCCCTAAGATTTAACCCAGTAGTTGGAAGTTTGGGTTCTCATATAGATAATAACCTGGCCGTCAACCATCATGTGTCCAATGTAGTAAGGAAATCTTTCTATGTTGCTCAACTCATAAGTACGGACACAGCATCTAGGTCCAGCTGGTCATTGTGTCACTGTAACTGGCTCCCATCAGACTCATCACTGAGTATAATTCCCCCTTTGGTATGTATGTGACCAGACACATGCAGCAACTGGAACATTTGCAAAGGTTTCTTACAAAAAGAATACATGGCATATACACAGTTTCCTATGTAGATCACCCTCAAGTCACGTCCCCATACTCTGTTTCCTATGGACTACTAAGAAACAACCTATGCTTGCATGGCATACAAAGCATCCTTGGATCCAGCTCTGATGAATCTTTTGCATATCTGTAAAATAAACAGCATCAGAACTACTAGATCTAAGGACCCAAATTTTACTTGTGACATAAATAGAACATGTTGGACAGACAGATATATATCTGAGAATTCCGATTCTCTGAAATAGACTCCCCATAGGTTCATAGGTTCATAGATTGGTACTAGGCTATTGGCCCTAAGGCCTATGCAAGCCTAGCCATAACAATTCCCTGAAAATTTTTTCCCACAATATTTACTTCTCTGGGCCCATGTCTAGCAGGGCGACAGACATGATCCCCGGGGTGAATTTCCTATCTCCCATCCAATCATCAAGGTTCCTTTTGAAGAGGGCCAATGAGGTGCTCTGCTTGACATGCATGGGCAGTCTATTCCAGAGTATGGGTAGTCTCTGGGTCAGGAACCTATCCCTCCAGCATGTTTTGTTCATTGTGATGATAAGGTTTAGATCCCTGGAGCGTGTGGCTCTGAGGGATTGGGATTTCTTTAAGTGGAGCATGTCCAACAGCTCAGGGTTTGACATGGCCTTGTATGTTGAGTAGACGATATGCCACAGAGTATAGCTGGAGTTTTTTTAGATGGTCAGCATATGGCATCTGCTTTAGGCCTATGATTCTTTTAGTGAGGTATTTCTGTGGCCTTTCCAGCTGTTGCAGATGTCTTCTGAGGTACATACCAAATGGGGCATTATACTCTATAATGGGTCTAATGAAGGATGAGTACAGTGGGACAATGACCTCCTTTTTTCTAGATGAAAAGCCCTTAGTGATGAGGTGTGCCACGTAGAAGAATTTCCTGACTGTTGTGGCGATGTGGTTATCAAAAGTGAGCCCACTGTCCACTTGTGTCCCTAAGTCTCTCATCACACTTTCACCTATGTGGTAGTTCACAGGTACATGTTTTTTCCAAAGGGGGTGACTATACATTTCTTGGCTTTAAGCTTGAGCCCATGGCTCTGGCACTAGGCATCTGTTTCTGTAAGGCCCTTTTGTAGAATATCCACATCATTTGGGGATTCAATAATGGCTCACAGTTTGCAGTCATCTGCAAACTTTGTTAGCCAGAGACCCTTAGTGTTGGCCTGTACTTCAGAGAAGTAGATGCCAAACAAGAGTGGTCCCAGGACTGAACCCTGAGGTACTCCACTTGTCACTTGTCTGGAGCTGGATTTGGAGTCGGCTACTTTTACAGTCTGGGTTCTGTCAGTAAGCCAGTTGGCAACCCATTGAGTGACGTAGGGATTTATGCCCAGCTTAGTAAGTTTATCTATGATTCCAGAGTGGGGGATGATGCCGAAGGCCTTGGCGAGGTCCAGATAGGCTGTGTGGACCTCCTTACCCTCGTCCACAGCTCTGGAGAGTGATTTGAGGAAGTCAATCAGATTCTGGAGACAAGATCGGCCCTTCACAAACCCAAACTGGGTGGGGCCCAGTGTCTGGAGGTTGCCAATGTCTTTGTTTATAAGTTCCATGATAATGCGTTCCATGCCCTTGCAGATCAGGCTTGTCAGACAGATGGGACAGTAGTTCCCAGGATCCAAGGTGGATCCTTCCTTGCGGAGCGGGATAACTGTAGCTGTGCGCCACTCAGTGGGCATGAAGCCTGAGGTGAGGCTATGATTAAACATGACACTTAGGTGGGGTGCCAGTTCATTTTGTAGTTCATGTAGTACACAGCCTGGGATGTCATCTGGTCCCATGGATGCTGTATTCTTAGCTTTGGAGAGTGCTGTTTCTACCTGTGTGGCTATGATTATCGGAATTTGGCAATCTTTTGGTATTCAGATGGGCCCTTTAGGGAGTGAGAGGGGAGTGAAGTTGGCACTAAATCGATCTGCCAGGATATTGGCAATATCCTTGGGATTAGTATATTTAATGCCATTCTGTTGTAGCTCAGAGCAGATCTAAGCATTGCCATTTAGATTCTTGGCATAACTATAGAATGCCTTGTGGTTGTCTTTGGAATCTTTGGCAATTTTATTTTCATAACTAGCTTTTGAGGATTTTATGAGGGATCTCAGCTTCTTACTGAGGCTGGTGAGGGAGTTTTTTGCATCCTCGGATTTTCCTCTTTTCTGCAACAGTTTCTTCCTTCTGTTGCATAGTTTGTTTATAGCAGGGGACCACCAGATTGGCTTCCGTTTTTTGGAGAAGAGCATCTTGGTTCTATTTGGGATGGCACGATTCATGCATGAGTGGATGTGCTCGTACAGTGCCTTAGTGTAGGATTCTGCAGTCGAACTTCCAGATCCTGTCTGCGTGGGTGTTGTGATGTTTGTCACTTCTGACTTCAGTAGCATGAAATTGGCTTTGCAGAAGTTTTTAAGGAGGTTTCCTTACTGGGGGTTGGGGTGGGATGTGGATGTCAAGGGTGATTTGCTTATGGTCAGACCTGACCAATGAGGGGGTGACCACTGGTGTGGAACATCTATCTCCCATGTTGGTAATGACCAGGTCTAGGATATTGGAGCCCCTGGTGGGACAATGGATTAGTTGATCCAGGGCATTGGAATTTATGAATTCCAAGAACCATTGAGAAAAGGAGTTGGTACCCGAGTAGTTTTCCCAATTAATGGCAGGGTAGTTGAAATCACCTAGTATTAGGGTGTTTGGTTGTATCTTAATATTTTCCAGTATGTTTAGGAAGGTGTAGTGAGAATCTTGGGGTATGGTGGGGGATCTGTAGCAAGCTACAATTTGGATTGCAGTCTTACCTAGTGTTAGTTGCACCTGGAGAATTTCAGATGTATTGTGTTGGGCAACTAGACTGGAGGGGTGAATATGGACACTCCTCCACCTTTAGAGTTTCGGTCTTGGTTTTGTGGCCGAAAAGTGTGGTAAGAATTGTAGCCTGGTATTGCAGGGGTGCTCTCTGGAGCCTTGAACCAGGTCTCAGTCACTGCACAGATATCGATGTTCTCCATTTTAGGAGTGCCTCGAGAGAGTACATTTTGAGGTTTAGACTTCTAGCATTGAGTAGCATTACCTTCAGATTTTGCATGCTTGTATCTGTTATGGTGGTGGTTTTATCCTTTGAACCTTGCCTAAAAAAAGCACTATAGTGGTGGCAAGAGCTTTAGCCAGTAACCTGAATCCCAGGGGTGACAGGTGCAGACCATCTCTGGCAAAGCATCGTGGTTTGTCGATCATGTCTTCCTAGGCAGACAAATACTGGATCCCCTTTGAATGACACCAGAAGCTTAGCCAATTGTTGAAGTCAATCATTTTGTCCTTATACTGTGGTATCATTCTGGGCGAAGGCAGGATGCTACTCAGGACTAGGGTCATACCTGCCTGGGTCACATGATCCAAGAGCTCTTCCATGTCTCTTTTCATGTAGTCCAGGGAGGTACGTCTCAAGTCATTTACTCCAGCATGGACAATGACAGAGTCATATTTGTACTTTTTGTGGAGTGACTTGAGTGCATGCGTTATGTGGTGGATCCTGGCACCCAACAGGCAGCTGACTGTAATTTTCTCTTTGTTCAGCCTGGTGAGTGGGACATCAGTGTGCCTGACTATAGAGTCACCTATGACTAAAGTGTTGGGTGCATTGTCTTGCCTTAGGGGCTGTTGTTGAGTGGCACACTGGTGTTGTGAGCTATGAGTCACTTTGGTTGTAACTGGTGTTTGTTTGCGTTTCGGCTTCGGAAGTCCTTGTTGCTTGGGCAGGTTAATGTTAAGGGCCTCCGCATATGTGGGTTTAGTGTTGCTATGTGTGGGAGTTGATAGTGTGGGTTTTGAAGGGCTATGAGGTGCTAGAGGTATAATGCAGGTGTTAGCCTTCTCCTCTTGACTGTCTAGCACAGTCTTGACCAGAGAGAGCTTTGCTTCCAGTTTGGCTATGTAAGTGCATCTCTCACAGGTTGTAGTGTTGTGTGGTAGGAGGAGAGGATTGTCTGTGTACATGAGGCAGTTGCCGCATTGCCCCAGTATGCCCAGATTCACCAGGTGGACAGGAGAAACCACCGGAAGCTGACCCTTGGACATGCCTGTTTAGGTGCTTTTTTTGTAAGGTTTAAGAGCTGTTTTCCCTTACCCTTGCAAGGTACTTTGCAATTGTAGGCTGTTTAGTGCCTATGATTAATTTTTCCTTATTGACAAGGAGAGCTGAGTGCTTGTATCTGTTTCAGGCTTCCTAGTGCTTTCCAGCAGGTTCTAGAGCAAGTGCTAGTCACAGGGGTTCAGATTTTAGTGCTACTACTGAGAAACCAGACTTTCTGGCACCTGGAATAGTTTAACTGTAGCCTCACAGTGCTGCACAATGTGAAAAATATGCAAACACACGCGTTTATAAGCCAGAAAGCTGAAATGGATAGAAATCAGCCCAGAAAGGCTAATAAAATTACAATTTCAGAGCTGGAAACCACTCCTCTAGCAATAGATAGGCAGTACAATGCTCACCACACCCACTGGTAGGCAGTAGGACTTCCCTCTGCCAATGCAAGGTCTGGATAGCTCTGAACACAGAAAATAAAGTCCTGAGACAAGCAAGGCCTGGGATATGGACTGGCTAGAAAAGGTGGGAAATGAGCCAACAAGACAGTATATATATTTTTTTGTTGTTGTTGAAACAGGCTAAACAATGCAATAATACAGTAAATAAACACAGAATAGTCTAACACACTTGAGTGTGTAGTCCTAAACAGTAAATGCAATTAAAACTCTACAAAATTAGCAATTTAAAACTTTTTAAATGAAGCAAGGCAAGTGCACAACTGAAATACAGTTTAAGTGGCATTAATACAGCAGAATAAGTAGCTAGTCTACATATACAGAGAAGTCTATATATACAGAAAAGCAGCTAAAACACACAAACCCTTCAGATGCAGTGCAACCTAGAGTACTTGAGTTGTAGCAATATTAAGGCAATTACAGTTTGCTCTAAAATATACTCTATATTTCCAAAATGTTTGAGAAGCACTGTCAGAACATAAGGAAATTCAGGCAATTTTTTTTTTTGAAAGGGAAAAAGGAGAAACAGAAGGCCTTATCAAATGTTCTCTCTGTATTAGGTAGAATGAGCTAATGACACTAGACTGGGAGGAGTGTCCCACTTCAGATTTACAGTAGGGGTGGGCAACTGCAAAGCCACCAAGTATAACACAAGACCCCAACAAGGAGGGTGAGTGGGGACACTAAAGCTATTAGCCTACAAAGCACTAGAGAAAGCCACAAAATTAAAGTTTTTAAACAGATAAAGATTTGTAAAGATACAGAATGCTTTAACTGCAAACAAATCAGTTACCCGTGCAGATTACAATAAAAGTGCTATATATAAATTGCTAGAAACAATAAACTATATAAATAATCGAAAAAAAACCAGGATACTTATATATCTCAGCTAAGAGTTGGAGTCAACACCTCTCATCCACTCTGCTCAGTGTGTATAGACAGAAAGTCTCTGAAAGTTAGGGCTTAAATATCAGAAGAACAACTTTTTTTTTTTTTTTTTTTTACTAAAACACAAAAGAACCAGCCCCCACTAGTATGCAGCTATTAGCCTACAAAGCACTAGAGAAAGCCACAAAATGAAAGTTTTTAAACAGATAAAGATTTGTAAAGATACAGAATGCTTTAACTGCAAACAAATCAGTTACCCGTGCAGATTACAATAAAAGTGCTATATATAAATTGCTAGAAACAATAAACTGTATAAATAATCGAAAAAAACAGGATACTTATATATCTCAGCTAAGAATTGGAGTCAACACCTCTCATCCACTCTGCTCAGTGTGTATAGACAGAAACTCTCTCAAAGTTAGGGCTTAAATACCAGAAGAACAACTTTTTTATTTTGTTTTGTTTTTTTACAAAAACACAAAAGAACCAGCCCCCACTAGCCTGCAGCTATTAGCCTACAAAGCATTAGAGTAAGCCACAAAATGAAAGTTTTTAAACAGATAAAGATTTGTAAAGATACAGAATGCTTTAACTGCAAACAAATCAGTTACCCGTTCAGACTACAATAAAAGTGCTATATATAAATTGCTAGAAACAATAAACTGTATAAATAATAAAAAAAAACAGGATACTTATATATCTCAGCTGAGTTAGAGTCAACACCTCTCCCCATCCATATCAGATTCCCTTCCCAACCTTATTCATGCATAACCTGGACTAGTGGATGGCAAACTGGAAATTCACCTCTGGTCTGGTGCCCATATCTTTGATGGACAGAGGCAGTCAGTAAATCATGTCCCAGCTAACATTTGCCCGTTATATACATTTTGAAGATACAAAAATTCATAGGGCCCTTTTCAGCTGCATGGCTAGACTTATAAAGGCCTCTGTGACTGTTAGCATAGTATAATCCCACGAACCTATGAACCTTAAGACTGCGTCTAGTCATATGCCTACACTACAACAAATCATGACTAATTGCAACAACACATGTATTTGGAGGCTTGCTGACCCCCACACTCCAGGTTGGCTCCTTTCAACCCATTCCAAAACGCAATTAAAAATAAATATACTACACATATATTCACACATACCAATCTTCCTAAAATTCAGTCTGTTGGCAGCTAACTAACAAGATGATGAGCTGTGAAACTGATGAATGGTATGTGTACAATGCAGGATTATGGGGCATGAAGGGTGCAGGCTTACAGTACAGATGACTTCTGCTAGTGGCATGTGTGGGTGTAGTTGTTTGTACTTTGCTTACATGGCTATGGTAAGTCAGAAGAATGTCTAGGAGGATTCAGAGGCTTAGGGGAGGAATTTATACATGTTTGGATATCAGAGAAGGCGATATTATTAATGAGCTATACTTCAAGTAATATACTTGGCAGATTATTACAAATACATCAGTGTTTCCAGGTCTGAATGAGTATATTTGCTTCCAAGAGTGTTTGAAAAAGAATCCCATTAAGGATTAATGTATACACTGAGGCAAGTCATACATTATTGTATTTTTGATAATATGATTTGTTTTTTTGATCACATGATATATGGCAACATGCCTGTTATTTTTTTCTATTTAAAGTCTATGCACTTTCAGTTCACCAATCTAATGAAATCTCAATTAACAGTGGCAAAAAGGCTTACTGTTTTTCTGGTTTCATTGTTTTCCCATGGTCTGTGCACTTCCCTTTTTTATTCTCTAGTGAACTAAGTTAGGCAGTTTTAGCGGTGGTTCATATTTTTTTTTTATTTTGGTTTCAATGCTTTTGCAAAAATAGACCCCACTCCTAAATCTGAGAATAATTAAAAGTCATGAAATTAGTATTGCTTCATTGTTTGATGTTTATCAAGAATGTTCTTCTCAGATAGGAAATGTATCCAGAAGTGTGCAGATTTTAAGGCTATAAGCTGTAATTCCTGTGGCACAGAGTTTGATTCCCTCATTTGCCTACTTTGTCATCTTTTACAAGTCACTTAACCAGACATTATTCCTAGGTCACCCTTGAAAAGAGACTGCATGTCCAGTGGGCCTACCTGGTTAACAAATGGGTATTTTTTTATTTATTGCATCTTTTCATTCATATGAGGTTACTTGCATTATTAGTATGTTTAAATATGCTTGGAAGCAGTGGTTAAGAAGGAGGTACTGATGTTCTTTAAAAAAAAAAAAACAGCATTCCAAAAGGTCTCACCAGACCAGTAAGGACTGAGATATTATTATTTTTTCTAACATTTATATTACCTTTTGAAACTGAACTATAGAACTAGAATAGTATTACAGACTACATTTGTTTAAAACAAAAGATTTTCAACATCTTTCTAGTGTCTGTGCTGTCTAAATATGTTCAGCACATATGATCCCTTTAACATGGTCATCCTTCATTCTTTTTTTGTCTACTATCCAGATGTGAAATGGATGCATTTTTTGGATGTTAATGTCACATACTTGTTCATAAAGATCAGGAAGGGGGCAAGCAAATTTCTGCATATCCACATAGGATATATAGATACTGTCAATATGGAAAAATAAACTTTGGTCTTACATTGCCAAAGACCAAATTACCACTGAAACAGCTATAAATAAATGCAATCTGAGAGTCATGCTGCTTAATGCTTGAAGTCTAAATCTCAGGATGCATTCGCTCGAAGCACTCCTCAAAATGGAGAGCATCGATATTTGTGCTGTAACGAAGACCTGGTTTAAAGCAGCAGAAAGCACCCCTGTGCTACCAGGCTATAACTCATTCCACACCTTTCGGCCCCGGAACATGGACCGAAGCTCCAAAGGCAGTGGTGTCTCCATATAAAAGGATGTGCACACCTTCAGACTAGTAACCCAGCATAATGCATTTGTGATACTGCAGGTAGAACTAACATTGGGTAAGACAGCAATTCAGGTCATAGCCTGCTATAGGTCCCCAATCATATCCCAAGACTCTCATTCCACATTCCTAAGCACCCTGGAAACTATTAAGATCCAACCTAACACTCTCATATTAGGTGACCTTAACTACCCCTCCATCAACTGGGAAAACTACTCATGCACCAATGCACTGGCCCAACGCTTCCTGGTATTAATCAATTCCAATGCCTTGGACCAGCTCATTCTTACTCCCTCTAGAGGAAGCAACATCCTTGACCTGGTTATTACTAATATGGGCAACCATTGCTCTACATCAATAGTCAATTTTTCCCTGGCTAGATCCGACCACAAACTAATCACCATGGAAATCCATATCTCACCCACACCCCCACAAAGGTATCCACCATGAAAAACTTCTCCAAAGCTGACTTTGGACTCCGAAAAACAGAGGTGGCTAACTTCACAGCACCCATGCTAATGGAAAATAGATACATGACTGCTGAATCATACACCAGTGCACTGTACGAACACGTGCATAAATGCATGGAACTAGCCATACCCAACAGAACCAAGATGCTCTCCTCCAAAAAAGGAAGACAATCTAGTGATCCCCTGCCATTAAAAAACTCTACAACAGAAGGAATAAACTGTTGCAGAAAAAGGCGAAGTTCCAAGACTGGAAAAATTCCCTTATTAGCCTCAACAAAAAGTTGAGATCCCTAATCAAACCAAAACCAGCTATGAAGGCAGAATTGTGGCAGACACTAAAAGCAGCCACAATACCTTCTATAGTTATATCAAGAATCTCCATGGCAATACCCAGATTTTCTCTGAGTTACTGCACAATGGTACCTCCTATACTGAGCCAATAGATATTGCCAACATACTGGCCAACAGATTCAGTGCCAACTTTACCCCCCCCCCCCCAAAGGACCAATCTCAATACAGGAAGACTGGCAGGCACTCAGCATTACTGCCACACAGGTTAAAACTGCATTGTCCAAGGCCAAGAATATAGCTTCCATAGGACCCAACAATATCCCTGGCTGTGTTCTACATGAATTACAAAGTGAACTGGCACCACATCTGTGTGCCCTGTTGACTCACAGCCTCACCTCAGGCTCTGTCCCTACTGAATGGCACACTGCTACAGTCATCCTTCTCCATAAAGGAGGAGCAGCTACAGACCATGGAAATTATCATCCCATTAGCCTGATGAGTCTGGTATGTAAGTCTATGGAGCGCATCATCATGGACCTAATTAACAAGAATATAAGGAATCTCCAAACTCTAGAACCTTCAGAATTTAGTTTTGTGAAAGGTAGATCATGCCTGCTCAACCTGGTTGACTTCTTTGAGTCAGTTACCAGAGCTGTGAATGAGGGTAAGGCAGTTCATTCAGCCTACCTCGATCTGGCCAAAGCCTTTGATACCATTCCCCACTCAGGAATTATTGATAAACTCACCAAACAAGGCATCAACCCCTATATTGTTAGGTGGGTTGCAAATTGGCTCATAGATTGAACCCATAATGTGAAAGTAGCAGACTCAAAGTCAGACTGCCAACCACTCACATGTGGAATCCCACAGGGATCAGTTCTGGGTCGTCTGCTGTTTGGGATCTACTTCTCAGAAGTCCAGGCCAACATGGAGGGACTCTGGTTGACAAAGTTCGCAGACAACTGCAAGCTGGGAGCCATTATTAACTCCCCAAGTGATGCAGATATCCTACAGAAAGGCCACACTGAGACCAATGACTTGGTGTCGAAACCATGGCCTTAAGCTTAATGCCAAAAAATGCGTCATCATCCCCTTTGGAAAAAACTCAGTTCCCACTAATTACCACATCAATGGGAGCCCACTGAAGACTGAAGATGTTATAAGAGATCTGAGAACACAGGTTGACAGCAACCTCTCCTTCGATCACCACATTGCCACTGTGGTCAGAAAGTCCTTCTGTGTGGCACATCTGATTATCAAGGGTTTTGCATCCAGGAAGAAAGAGGTTATCATTTCTCTCTACTCTTCCCTCATTAGACCAATTATAGAGTATAATGTCCCATTTGGTATGTACCTCACTAGACACCTGCAACAGCTTGAGAGGCCACAAAAGTACCTCATGAGGAGGATCCTAGGCCTTAAACATATGTCCTACATGGACAGACTCAAAAAACTCCAGCTATTCTCTGTCTCATATCATCTACTAAGAGGCGATCTCTGCTTGACTTACAAAGCCATGTCTGACTCACCTCTGTTAGAAATGTTACATCTAAAGAAAGCTCAGTCCCTCTGCACCACAAACTCCAGAGACCTCAAGCTCATTACCACAATCAACGAAACATGCTGGAGGGACAGGTCATAACCCAAAGACTGCTCATGCTCAGGTCATAGCCCAGAGACTGCCCATGCTCTGGAATAGACTTCCCATACATGTCAAGTGGAGCAGGTACTCTCTACAAGAGAAATCTTAATGAGTGGATGGAAAATAGAAAGTGCACCCCAGGGATCACTCCAGTGGCTCTGCTTGATAGAGGCAATGGGAACTAACATCGGGCGGCACAATGCCAGGGCACTTCTATGGACTAGGCTTGTAAAGGCTCCAGGGCAATTAGCCTAGTACACACCTATGAACCCATGAACCTACGGTGTGTATGAAGTTCATTGCAATTGCAGACAATTTTATAAGGCTATATGAACAAAACTGTTTCTCTAACTAGATGACTAGATTCTGCTGCCCGCCATAAGAGAAAGTTTTGCCCAGCACAGAGGTGTCTGCTTCATATATTCCATCCTGTCATAGGCTCCTCCATAAATACTAAGACATGATGGGCATTTTTTACCCCTTAAGATAGTTTCAGATATCCTTTCCATGATTGCGCTCCTTTTCCCATAAACCATCATTCTAGCCCAACGTTACCTCAGAGGTATAGAGCTAGGCTGCTTCTGTACACATTGTTCCCCATGTATGGTTTTACATGAGTTTTCTAGTTGACTTTGAGTACATTGCTTACATGATTCAGACAAACTAGATGCTCTGAAAGAAATTTCAAAACTTTGCAAACAAGTGACACATTCATATGTGGCAGAATTTGAACAAACATTTAATAGATGAAACATCTGTTGAACCACAACTCTAAAATTTTTGTCATGGATACTTCTTGCTTAGGATAGGGGTACTGCAATGGGTACATGGTGCATGGAAATTGTACAACAACTCAGATGGAAGTATAATCCTATATCACTGTGTTAGAAATGAAAGATGTCTAGCTGTCTTTTCATCATACCTCTCAACCTCTTAGAGCAAGAAATTGGGGCAAAGCCATAAATAAAAGTGGGACAAAGGCCCAAAAATAAGGATCATTTTTAAATATTGCTCTTACAAACTTAGAAAGTTGATAGCATTGCAGGTTTAGCATTAGCATGGCTTTTCTGAAGGGAATGAAGTCTGAAACTCAAATGTCTAGCATTATTTTCTAATTTCAGTCTTTAATGATTTGCCACTAAATTGCCAGAATATAACAATTTTATGAAAAACAGACCAAAAAATATGAGGCAACAATCTGGACATTTTGTGAAAATCTGTACAGTTGAGAGATATGCTCTTCATGCACTACATAAGTAGTCAATATAAGAACTCATATGTGGTACAGTAACAAGCAACAGGGAACACATTCCTATTCCTTATACAGAGAAAATGTTAATGTGTAAGTGAACATTCCAGACTTACAAGCCACTTTCTTCATAGTTATCTCTCTCTCTATCTAGCTATCTATCTATCCTGCACGAGGCAGAATATCTAGCAGACAGACGCAACGGATGTGCCTTACTACTCCATAGTCTCTGACCCCCTCTGCTATGAAAATGATTTTCAAATCATAGGGTTATACAACCTGTAACATTTTTGACAGCCACCCCCCACAACATTACAAGTCATCTCCGAATCCTCTTCCTAAAAGTAGCAGCAAGGATGCATTAACATAAGCCCGTTAACTTTGATATGCCTTCCCTCCCCTACTACTATTTACAAAGTTCCTTTGCGAAGTCGAGGATGCAAGGTAACAGTGCTTCTAGTTTTTACTCAGCAAACAGGGCAAGTCTGTCTTCTAATGCTTTAACAATAGGTATTAACAGCTCAACTTTGTCTCCTTGTCAGAAGCATCTCCTGTCATCATCTGATTTGTGAGGATTCATCATCTCCTTTATTCCATCATATCAATCAGCAGTCTCCTCCAGTTGTGTCAATTGCTATATATTATGAATTCTAATAAAGGGTAGTTTGTTTCTTCATTTCCTACCAGAGAATTTCACAAGATCTTCCTGCATTGCCATGTAGCAGCTTTCTTAACATGCTAACTCAGGTCTCAGTTTATTTATTTATTTTATTTTACATTTGTTGACCAGGCTAGTCCAGCTGGATATATGTCCATTTTCAGTGGAGGCCCGGGGAGGAAAGCTCCAATGGTCATTACAAGTTTAAACAGAAATAGCCATAACAAGATGAAATTTATAAACAAAGTGAGTTAGTACACGCAATACACATGCAAACAGCAATAGCCATAACAAGATAACATCCATAAGCAAAATGAGTAAATACAGGCAATACACAAATCTGATAATATCAAAACATAGAGTAAATAATAAATTGTCTTACAAATATGGTAAAATAATTTATTTTATTTTTTTTTACAATGGTCATACGGTATATATGAGATAACATATATCTACAAAGATGTTATGTAAGGGGGGAGCTATCAAGGATACAGGGAAAAGAGAAGGAAAGAATTCAGGTAGAGGAAGGGAAGCAGGAAGGTTAAGGCCCCCAAGCTGCAAATTAACATTTTCACTTTAATGAAGATTCCAATTCTTTGCCAATTCTCAAAGTCTGTAAAGCACTCCTGAAAAAAGTAACTTCCATCTGGGACTACCTCTCAGAGATCCTATTTCATTGCTGGGATATTTGTATGAACCTATAAAATGTATTTTCCCCATTTTGAGCCACCTAGCTCTGCAGTCCTGACGTTTGTATGTTAGCAAACATTAATAGATAGCACAGATGTTAAATAGAACCAGAAGTATAAGATAGGATAATCAATGGTTGTGCTTTTGTTAAAGGCAAATAAATCAAGAAGATTCCTACAGACTGCCTAACTATATGATCTTCAACTTATATTGTCTTCTGTTATGAAAAATAACCTTGCAAGAATGTCCCAGAGCACTTTACATGAAAGTGTGCTCATTTTCCCCCTACTTCCTATCAAACATTACACCCTCCCAACCAATCAGTTCATTCTATCCTTATCAACAAGGCAGGGGTCAACCAGGAGAGGCTATCATTCAGACAGCCATCAGGGTGGTTTGGAATTTTTTTCTTTTTATGGCCCTATCCCATGTTCCCAGATACCCACTTTTATTGGTTTGGAATAATGAAAGAGTAAAGAAAAGTCTGTGCTAGTGTCCAAAGTATCAGAAGACCACCTCCATTCCCATATTTAACAACCCATTGATACCAGTACCCACAATACATATCCTTTTCAAAAGGACTGCTGTGACCATTGTGGTTAGCCTGGTCAAGTTCAATGATGGCTATCAGTTTATCTTGGTTATACTGTGAATTGCAGGATGGTGCCTTGTAATAGGCCGACCATGAAGGATGTCCCTACACTTCTGCAAGGGGCATTCCCTTCAAGCTGCCATACCCCCCCTTCCCCCTAAAACACAGGGGGTTGGTTCTCCTAATCACAAATAGGGAAATCACACCTAACCAGTGTGTGGTTAAGTGCTCCATTCCCCTTCCTGCCTGCCTGGCTCCTAAAGTGTCAAGCTTGATAATCAAACCTCAGCCTGTGCTGTTTTCAGAATTCTATCCCTCTCTGCCATTGAGCCAGGCCTTGTCTTAGTGTTCCTTTTTTTTTTTTAAAGGAAAACTTAACTATTTGGTTCCCAAATAGCTAGTGGTTACATCTGGGTGCTTTTTTTCTTTCTTTTTAACTATTATTCCAGGACGTATATCTTACACTAAGTAATGTGCTTGGCTTAACAAAAATGTGTATTTTCAGTTGGGATTATGAGTTGTTATTTACTATGAACCAGTAAAACCACGACAGGTACCCAAAGAGACAGGAGGTAATAATAAAACACAAGCCTGTAGGTGTAGGCAGCAGCAGGTTTAATCGCATAAATGCCACACAATTCAAAGTGTTTTCGTCCACCAGAATTCTTCAGAAATCTGAAGAAGTCTGGTGGACTAAGACTTGTCTTTCCAGCAATCAGTTGAGGACAATATACAACATGAGGGAATATATTACCTATCTAATAATTAGCAGAGCACACATATTCTGAACAATGATGAAAAATAAGAGGGCTTCTTCAGTCATCAAAGTGTACAGAACTAAGCTATATGAAACCCCAAGGTCCCATCTCTTTCACTAGTTGAGAAAAACATTAAAAAGAGCCTATCGTTTGACTGGGTTTGAGATGAATGTGAGATAAGTGTTGATCTGGAGGGAACGAGCAATGTTATAAATAGTGATGGCATTTTCTGCAGTTTAGAGCTACAGACCACTGGCATCATAAGGGAAGTGTGCACAGCCGGGAGGATTCTCAGTTCACTCACAAGATCTAAAAGTACTGATCATAACTGTACTAAAAAAAAATTTGCCCCCCTTGTGTACCTTATTTTGCAAATTGCAGACTAGCATTATGGACATCAAAAGCTCACTTAGGAGTTTGGAATTATGTTTTTCTAGATATGAAAAAGGTTTCTAACCTGGAAGATTGTGAAAACAACATGCTGCTTAAGGTAAATCAGTTTGACACTCTCACTACGTCAACGAAGAAAACCCTTATTTCCCTAGAAGCGTATTCTACAAAAGACAATTTAATAATCAGGTAACTAAAAGAAGACTATTCTATTGATAAGCTTGACATGGCTATGCAAAAAATGCTTTTACTTGGTGGCTGGACCTTCAAAGGGTCTCTTGTCATGTGCTATTGATAGAATACACAGGGGGATTTGTATATGCAAACGTATTGATTACAGCAGACACCATGCTTTACTGGCAGCCAAAACAACAGAAGTAGATTGCATAGCATGGCGATAATGTAAAATGTCAGCTGATCTACCAAAGGAGTTGAGAGGTAAACAAACTAGCATGGCATTGAAAAAACAGCCACTAATCAGTGTATCAAACTTAAAATGGTGTATCCATCTACTGTATCTTTCCCTTGGTAGGGAGTTTATTCTAAAGTTTTGAATGCTAAACAAATTTCACAGATTTCCAAAAATGCATTTGATTAAAGATGTACTTTAAATCATGTATAATCTGGCAAAACAATGACAGTTATATGCTGGTAGGGGATTTCAAGTTACTTCTCTACACAGTGGCAGATTAAGTAAATTTCAGTTACATTTTGGGTAGGAACTATTGTTTCATTATTCTCAGATTATGTCGATTGAGCAGAACATTTACAAAGTACACTTGTTTATACTGTAGTGCCTTTCATCAGAAGTTCTTATTCATTCTGACCATAGGCTTGCTTAAAGTACACTATAACAGGGGTGTAGCAAGAAAATTAAATTTTCTACTCACAAACACCTTTTACGGCCTCCCAACCCACCAGCCATTTCAAACAAATGGGCACATCATTTTCAGCACTTCCCTCAGCCTGGTCTGTGACATCAGTAGGACTTGTTGGTGGGAAATATTTGTGTCCCAGAGACTCCCCCTTCTGTGAAATAGACTCCCTCTCCACATCAAGCAGAGTACCTATTAACCATTTTTAAGTGCAACCTGGGTAACTGGATGGGGAATAGAAAATACACCACTGTGATTCCACCTGTTTCCCTGCTGAACAGGAACATCAGGTGCTGTCTTGTCGGAACATGAGCTAAATTCTTGGCTAGGCTTGTAAGGTCCTCAGGGCCAATAGCCTAGTAACTTCCTATGATCCCAAAACTATTAAAGATATTGTTTTTAGATTTGCAATCCACTCTGCAAGCAAGCTATGTACTTGTTGTTTGAGGCATTAATTTAGATAGTTATAAAACTAATATGGCCTGAAAAAAGTTACAGTATTTCTGAGTGATGCAATGGAAAATATACTCTGTAGAGTAGAAAGAGTATTCTTGACTACACTGTACTATATCTCGATGTTTTATCCTACTTCCATTAGTGTATTAGTCAGTACTTTCTTGAGCTGTAACCTAACAGATGCATATAGTCTTTTGCTGAAACTGCGTTATTCCCCAGTTAATATTAGTTTACCATGTAATTACAATTCAGGCCATTACTGGGGTCAGTATTGGTGCTGTTATGGGAATATCAACTACAGTAGGAACTCTTTTAAAAGTTTATAACAGTCTCAAAGACTAGAGGTGAGTTGGTACCCTTGCTGAATTATTGTTGAGGAAGGGACCCAGTTCACATTATAATGGTGTAGCAGAATGTTCTGGAAATAGATGCATGGTCTGGATGTTCATAGGTTCATAGGTTCATAGGTTCATACTAGGCTATCTGCCCAAGGGCATTTATAAGCCTAGCCCATAGTTATTTGGCTTTCGCCACCCCTTTAGTTTGAATAAAACTATGCCTATTATTTTGCTGTGCCTCTGTCAAGCAGTGACACTGAAGTAATCCCTGGGGTATATCAAGATTCCTCTTGAACAAGGCCAGCGAGGTGCTCTGCCTCACATGTACCGGGATTTTGTTCCACAGCATAGGGAGTCTCTGGGTGATGAATCTGTCCCTCCAGCACATTCTATTAATAACCGTGTCAAGGTTTAAGTCTCCGCCCTTGTGGTTCTGAGGGATCTAGATTTTTTGAGGTGAAGCATATTCATCAAATCAGGGTTTGACATGGCCTTATATGTCAGGCACAGGTCACCTCTGAGCAAGCGGTATGAGACTGAATAGAGCTGGAGTTCTTTCAGTCGGGCAGCATAAGACATATTTTTGAGACCCTTTATCCTTTTGGTGAGGAACTTTGGGGCCTTTCCAGCTGCTGCAGGTGTCGGGTCAGATACATTCGAATGGGGCATTGTACTCAATCATAGGTCTAATGAGTGATGAGTACAGGGGGATGATGACCTCCCTTGATCTAGATGTGAATCCCTTCATGATCAGGTGGGCAATGTAGTAGGTTTTCCTAACTACTTTAGCAGCATGAGTGTCAAGCGAAGGCTACTGTCAACCTGGGTCCCCAAATCCCTGATGACTTCTTCTGTGCTCAGTGGATTGCCACCTATATGGTAGCTAGGGGTAACCTTGTTTTTCCCGAAGGGTATGACTATGCATTTCTTGGCATTTAACTTTAGGCCATGGCTCTGGCACCAGTTATCCGTTTCTGTGAGGCCCTTCTGAAGGATATCTGTGTCAGATGTGTTCGACTATGGCGCCCAGTTTGCAGTCATCTGCAAACTTTGTCAGCCATAACCCTCCTGTGTTTGCTTGTACTTCAGAAAAGTAGATGCCAAACAAGAGTAGACCCAGGACTGAGCCCTGTGGGACACCACTTGTGACAGGCTTTGAGTCTGACATGGCTCCAGCAACTCTGACCCTGTGGGTTCTGTCACTTAGCCAGTTTGCAACCCATCTTGTGATGTATGGGTTTACATTCAAGCTGATGAGTTTTTCGATGATACCTGAGTGGGGTATTGTGTCGAAGGCCTTTGCCAGGTCAAGGTAGGCTGTATGGACTGCCTTTCCCTCATCAATGGCCTTGGTGACTGTCTCGAAAAAGTCAACCAAGTTTAAAAGGCATGATCTGCGTTTGACAAAGCCAAACTGGGTTGGATCCAAAGTCTGCAAGTTCCCTATGTCTTTATTTATGAGTTCCATTATGATCCTCTCCATGGCTTTGCAGATAAGGCTTGTCAAGCTAATGGGACGGTAATTTCCAGGGTCGGTGGAGGCACCGCCTTGTGAAGTGGGACCACAGTCGCCACTCCTGTATCCTGAGGTGAGGCTAAGATTAAACAGCTGTCCAAACGGTTTAATTCCTCATTGAGTTCGTGGAGCACACAACACCATCCGTCCCATGGATGCTGTGTTTTTGCTTTGGAGAGAGCAGTTCTCACCTGGGTTGGAGATGTTTGGGGGCTACAATCCTCTGGTATAGATATCTCTCCTTTTGGGGGGAGGGGGAAGTTTGCACTGAACCTGTCAGCCAGTATGTTGGCAATGTGTGTAGGTTCAGTAATCTTCACATCATTTTGAACTAATTCTGAGCATATCTGGGAGTTTCCTCCTAGGTTTCTAACATAGCTAAAGAAGGCCTTATGATTGTCTTTTGAGTCCTTGGTGATTTTTCTCTCAAAATTTGCCTTGGATGATTTTATGAGAGCTCTTAGTTTTTTACTTATAATGATCAAAGGTGTCTTACCTTTCAAGGATTTTGCTCTATCTTGTAGTAGCTTCCTCCTTTTGTTTTAGAGCTTGTTTATGGCTGGGGTCCACTAGACTGGACGCTTGCCTTTGGTACAAAGAGTCTTAGTTTTGTTTGGGATTGCCTGATCCATGCAGTCCTGTAGGTGCTAGTAGAAGGCATTTGTAAGTGATTCAGCGGTTTGAGTAATGTTTACCACTGGCTCAGGGGCCTTAAAGGAGACCACACTAGTTTTTAGAAGTGTGAAGTCGGCTTTTGAGAAGTTTTTCACTGTGGTCTTTTTATTTCAGGTGGGGCGGATGAGGACCTCCAGCGAGATTAGTTTATGATCTGATCTCACCAGTGAGGGGTATACTTCCAGTGTTGAACATTGTGATCCCATGTTCGTGATGATGAGATCAAGTATGTTTTCTCCTCTTGTGGGGATGGTGACTAGTTGTTCCATGGCATTTGAGATGAACTCCGGGAACCTTTGGGCTAGAGTGTTTGGGCTTGAGTAGTGTTCCAAGTCTATATTAGGGTAGTTGAAGTCACCTAGTATGATGGTGTTTGGAGATACATTTATCCCCTCCATTGTTTTCAGGAAGGCCATGTGAGGTTCCTGAGTTTGAGAGGGTGGCCTGTAACATGCTACAAATTGCAGAGCAGTCTTGCCTATGGTTAATTGCACCTGGATGGTCTCCGATGCATCATGCGTTGCCACCAACCTTGAGGTGTGGGTGTCCTTTATGAATATGGACACCCCCCCTCCTTTCTTGGTGTTGTCCGGATTTTGGGGCTGGAACGCATGATATGAGGTGAAACCTGCTAGTGCTGGGGTGCTCTCAGGAGCCTTGAACCAGGTTTCTGTCACAGCACAGACATCGATGTTCTCCATACTGAGAAGGGCCTCGAGTGCGTGCATCTTGAGATTGAGACTTCTGGCATTTAGCAGCATTACCCTGCTCTGGTGTTGATGTTTAAAGCTCCTAATGCATGACAATGCTTCCGTTTCATGTTTGTTCAAGATCTGATTTCTTACAAAGAGTGTGATTTTCCTGTAGCCCACGAATATTTTCCTCTGGCAATACTCGTATGACCTTTGGATGAATATTCTTTAGTTGTTTTGTGGGAATAGTAAAACACGAGAAGCACAGTGATAATGTGATGACTACTAGCTCTCTTGATCTGTGACCTTTGTTATTAAGTGTTTCTTGTTACTGTTGTGGTTTGCATTTTCTCACCACTTTTGATGTGGCTGATATTAAGAGAAGAGAAGAGAAGTCACACTCTCCTGAGATCTCTGGGATATTCAGTTGATTGTATGCATTATCCAGAATTTCAGTATTAATTATAAGATTGCATGCATTACCCAACTTTTCAATATTACTCATAAGAGACCCTTTATGTCCCCACTTCAATTTTGATATCTCTTTGGATACTATGTAATGTGTAGTGGTCCTTCTCTGCGACATTACTGAAGACAACCTCAGGATTTGCACTTAGCAAAGGAACTTTCATATGAACAGCCTGGTGTCTGTATGGGAGCTCCTCACTGCCTCATTAGGGGAAGTAAATGCATTTTATGTAACACACCTGACTTGCAGTCTACACTGCCAGAGGGGGAATCCCTGTGTGTATTTCTTCTCATTGATACACTTATGTCATGAATTTGAGTCAATGGCATTCTAAGCATGCTTTACCACAATAGTTGCAGTAGTGAAATCCTAGTTTAACATATCTCTAGGCCTGGAAATTATTTGTGCTTATAGTCACTGCAGTTAGGCAAATTTGTAATGTGTGCATGTACTGCTGTTAGGGAGATTGTCCATGCAAACAGTATCTGATGTGTGTGTGTGTGTGTGTGTGTGTGTGTGTGTGTGTATATTCGATGGTTCAGCACAGACAACTAAACGTTATTCTGTTCTTCAGTAAAAGCTGAATGTTTTATCAGTCCAGGTACATTTATTTAATCTAGTAGTACTGTCTCTCTGTTACTGTACGTGTGTTGATAAAACTGCATGCTTATGATGTTGATGTCACAAGGGGATATGCTATATATGGTGCTAACTACTTTTATAGACTAAATGTAAAATGCAAATGCTTTGGTTGTGTGGGTTTGTGTAAGTTGAGGGGATTATATTTAGAGTGTTTATGTTTTCAGATAACTTTGTTAGTCATTATGCCCAGGAGGGCTGTCTGTCCCTTATTCAGTTTTAGTATTGCTGCCATGAGGTTTCCACTATTAGTAGCCAACAATTTTATCATTAGTCAAGCGGTACAAGGATCATCATGTCATGCTGTCGTTCTCTGGTATTTAGTCTCCACCGGACTGGGGGAGTCAAGAAGTCACTTAGCTCTTTTCATGAGGACAAAATAGTATCTGTGAGACGTATAAAATAAATACATTTTCCTGGAACCTGTGTGGCTATTTATACAAGAAACTCATTTTTGTGTTGATGTGCATAAGAAGAAATTGGTACAACACATATTTGCTTTGGTAATTCTACCAGATAGTTGTAGAGTGGCTTTTTGTGTAAAAAGAGGCTTTTCTTTTTACACATTATGCATCAAGAAGGATGTTCAAGAGAGGTTTATTATAGCAGAATGTGTTGGTCCACTTCTTCTATGTCCTTCAGTGCTGACTTCCTTATATGTACTCCGTCACAACAAAAACATTTTTTTTCAACTTTTTCATGTTTTCTCCACTTTCAAAAATCATGTTTTTATTCTAGGTGGACATCGGAGCTTAATCTTTGACACTTTTCTAAGTAGCCTTGATTCACTGTAACCCCATAATAATAGAGATATACATTTATTAAATAATTTCATTAATGTTCATTAGTTTTTTATCCTCTTTGTGCTTAACCAAGAGTGGACATTTTTGGATCATTTCCTAAAAGTGAACCCCTAGCCAAATAACAAGTTTGCTCGTAGCTGGAGGTTAAATTTGTTGCTACTGCAAAATAAAAAGATAAAGATTGTTATATTGTTGATCCAACTGCCATTTGCTTCACACCAGGATACAGACAACAGATTTTCAAACCCAAAGTCAGAGGCCACTTGATTAGTAAAATAATATATATCAAAACCGAAGGGTAAGACAAATTTCTGCTCTTAAAAATCATTTTACAAGAACAGTGAGCTACAATAGAACTTTGTCCCACATAAACTCACATCATTAACAGCTGTACAGCATAACTCAGATCATTACAAGCTTCAAATCTACTACATGAAAATCATGCTGAGAAGCCTGCCATCCCATCAAAGCTTTCTGTCAGTCTATTAAAATTAAATTATACCTAAAAAGATTTATCATCAGCTGTAGAAGATGATATTTACCAACAAGTGTAGGACACCCTCAATGTATTTTTTTGAATATGTGAGATTTGTGCTTCTAAAAATGTTCTTAAAATGGATATAGACATACTCCCAACTATATTTCCAGTCTCACTTCCATATCACTTTGTATTAAAATTAGGTTCAAACATAATATTAGATGAAATTCTAGAGGCAATATTATGCCTGATTTAAAAGTAAAGTTCCTCTACCTGATGGCTACGATGATTTTTTTTTCTCAAAATTATATGAAGCTGTCAAGAACAATTTTTAACCTTACACCAAATTCAAATCATTGGAATTAAAAGCTATTGATCTAAAATACTGATAAATTAGACATTAAGATTTCTTCTACAATACTAACTGCAATACTAACTAAAAGATTATATCCTGCTGCCAATCATATAATTTCAAATGTTTTATTGAGTTTCATGGAACTGAGACAAACCTGGGGAAAATGTTAGAATTATTTCAAAATAGAAGGTAATAGTGCCATAATCTTAAGGTTGCATGTTTTTTTAATAAAAATTTCTATCAGCTGAAAGTCATTCTTTTATTATGTTAAAATAAATCATATATCATAATATAAAATGTGCTAATCAGTTTGGATGTTAACAAAACTATTCACTGTTTGCAAGTTCTCTTTCTATTTGAAGTCTTTAATAACCCTGTCTTCCCAGATAAGTACATTCAAATTATCAAAGTTTTAAATGTCCACTTGTATATCCATAAATATAACATGTTATTCTCTAAAGTTTTTTTTTTTTTTTTTTTGCCACCCAGTGTCTTCATTTTCTCTTTGGAAACCTTGTCTTTAAAAAGGTCTCCAGGAACCCAAACTATTATCAATTAACATTACTTCATTTCCAGATAACATTCTTCAATACTGTGTCTGGGAAAATGCACTCCCCAGTTACTACAGCTGATTGAAAACTGTAGTAAAACCTCAAACTATAAATTAAATGTTGATAATTGAACACCTTTTTCTTTTTGTGTGAAATACAAGTATTAATTCATCTTTGGTGTTTTACTGAATGAACTTAAGTATTTGTAAATTAAATGCAAATTTGGCACTCATACTTTTATTCATACAAATTTTAGTCAAACCTGAAGAAAAATCAAGACAGACTTTAAAAACTGGAATACATTCAAATGTAGTGGCTTTTTATAGTATTCTTTGCTAAATTGAATATCTTGTATCTGTTATTTTTGTAATAATTCATTTACACTTTCGTATAACATTTTAAGTTATTTAATAAAAAAATTCCAAAGCTTCCACTGAATAATAGTAATCCCTATATTAGTACGCATAATCTTTCAGGTGGAAATCAAAAGGGGAGGGATTAAGATATCCAGTTTGATGCTCTTCTGTGAGGTTTTAGAGTTGATGAAACTTTAGTATTCCTCATCATTTTACTCTAGGATCTAACAATACTTCCCCTGGATTCTTTTAATTAGATCACTTCTTTAGAAGTCAGGTCTTTTTGCTCAAGCTCTTCCTTTAATAGATAAAGCTTCATATATCTTACCTAAACTTTGGTTTGCCAAAGTATTATTTATCAAGCTTTATCTGTCTTGTTGCAACCACCTTTGTATAATCCAAACACCACTATCAGTAACTTTGCTGGATATTGCATTTCCAAATGATAATAGATTCATGCCTGTGCCACCTGATGATCAGGGATTTCACCATCCTACTATCCTAAGGGCGAGAGTTGTTAGGAAATAGGACACATCATATACACAGCTGGTGGAAGCAATTTTAGGCATACAAGGGAGAGGAATCCCAATTTGGTGGATGAGGCCTGTGTTCTAGGCATTATGACCTGTAGCTCTGGTTCAGTCATCCCCCTCCCCACCATATGACAGCCTGTTTTTACAACCAGTCAAGTCATGCTCTGACCTCAGCCATGGTGTGCCTCAGGTGTGGTAAAAAGGAAAAGGAAAAAGTGGCCCGCCACAGGAATGGATGAGCGGACATAAGCTACATAACCCCAGCCGCCTTATTTGGCTTCTCCAGCATCCAAGCCTCTAACTAAACTCAGATCATCTGGGTCACAATCAGGGGTCCATTCAAGCATGCCCCAGAGATGGGCATTTTATCATTTTCATAGTGATGTCAGTGGTGTTTATATATGTCTTAAGTTTTATTTATTGGTGACAGCCATGTTATTTTTGGTATTGCTGTATTGAAATTTACTGAAAACAAAAACTGCTAAGATTATTAAAAATGATGGAACTGACTGCTTAATGGTGTACTGTACTTTGGCTGGCATTATGAGCTGATATACAGCAACAGCATTGATGGCTCTTTACATTTTTTAGTATTTTGGAGGGGAATTCCATATTTGCTGTCTTCAGATGTGTCATGGCAGGGCACTTTGCTATTCACCTTCCTTTGCTGCAGCAGAGACTAATGAAGTAAGTTCCACAGTAATGTTTTCTGATATGCTGCTAAACTTTCCTTTGTAATTTTACTGTTATGCTGCCAAACTGCTGCACTTTTTTTAATCTACCTCCCCACAGCTTACCATCAGCTGCCACCATCCTCTATCCTCATTCACTCGGTTTACTGAGCCTACCTTAACCTCTCATAGGTTCAACCCGATTTGTGTCCACAATCAGTGAGGTAATCAAAGTTGCCAGTCTAGCATCATACTGCTACAGAGGAGTATGCTGCAACCCCACCCACTCCACAACAGCCTTCTGAGATTCACTATGACTATTTTTGAGAGGTGTATCCACAATTCTGTGCATGTGAAATGTCCCAACCAAGCAGTATAACACTTGTAGCATGGAGCACACTTGTCTCTTAATGCCACTATTGCAGAAAGCCAAAGTAGTCTCCTTTCCCCATGATGAGCAAACTTGTATCAGAAGCTCAATCGCATCCACTTCTACCCAGTTCTGGGTGTATCTGTACCTCTGGGTGCACAATCTAAACCAATATACTTTTCTTTGGGTCTATGGTGCCAGATATTTGAGAGGGATCCTTTCTCTGCAGCCTACATGGTTTCATTTCCTCCCAGAGTGCAGAACAGCCATCTTTGGTAGCCTGTAAGCCTTTATAAAGGAATACATTGCTGGGCAAAGCTTTGGCTGACTTAAATAATATCAGAAATAAACCGCTCCAACGTCAAGCAAAAACTTTATTAAAGCAAAGCTTTCGGGTAACAACCCTTTCTCATTGCTAATACCATTACACAGAATAATCACCATTTATATAAGAGCAAACACGTATCACATGACCACAGCCAACATATCACATGACACTGCATAATTTTTTTTTAAAAAAAAAATACATTAGACATTTTGTTGCTGTATTCTTACTAAAACAGGTTTCATACTTACAGTATTGTTAAGACCAGGTTCAAACTCTGCACATAATCTAATCATCCATTCATACTCTTTATCTTCAAGAAAATTGTTTAAAACACCCCCCACCCGGTTCCTTTCACTACTATGTCTATTACCCTAAACTTAAAACAATGGTCTTCACCCTTGTTCATAATATGTCTACTTAGAGCATTCTTGTCATTTCTCTTTTTTATATCCAACTTATGCTCAATAATTCACTCCCTCATCCTTCTGGTGGTTTTCCCCACATAAAATGAAAAACATTTTACACAAGCAGTGAGGTACGCCACATAGCTGGCATTACAACTGGATACAAGGGAAAAGTATATAGCCTGTTGGTCACCGGATGTGTGAACACATTATTATTAGCTGTTAAAATATCATTACAACTACAATTCATGCACTTAAAAGTGCCTTGCTTCATAACTGTTTGTTGCTTGGCATATACTTCAAAATCTTTATAACATAGTCTTCTTTTTAAGTTTATAGTGTTCCTATAAGAAAAATATGGATTTTCATTCAGAATTGTCTGCATCTCAGGTAGAGCCAACAAAATAATCCAATTCTTTTATATAATTATTTTAAGATCACCTGTCCTTACATTAAAAGTAGTTACATACCTCATTTTACTACATTGAACTCCCTTTTGTACCACTTCTTCTGCCCCCTTAGAAAATATGGGTTTCAGAGAGGTTTCTCTGTCCTTTTTTACCCCATCACAAATTATATTTATAAATTCATCAACCACCTCTTCTAGATGCTGATTAAATTTCTGGTTATCAGTATTTAACTTACTGACCCTACCCAACTGAGCCTTCATTATCCCTGGAAACACATGAGGTGCATGCATACTTTGCTTATACACAAAACGGCAAGCATGAACTTCTTTTTTGTGAATGCTGGTTTCTATTCTTTCTAATTTTTTTCCCCAGACATATATCCAAGAACACTATCTCTTTATCAAAATGTTCCATTTTAAATTTAAGAAAATTTGTTGTGCCATTTAAATGAGAAATATATTCATACAGCTCATCAAAACTCCCTTTCCATACAAAAAAAACAATCATCCACAAATCTTTGATAACATTCAGCTGTACTATTCAAAACATGCCTGTCACTATATATAAACCTTGTTTCCCACTGATACAATACAATATTTGCATATGTGTTGGCCAAATATCTGAGAGAGATCCTTTCTCTGCAGCCTTCATTATTTCATTTCCTCCCAGAGTGCAGAACGGCCATCTTTGGTAGCCTGTAAGCCTTTATGAAAGAATACATTGCTGGGCAAAGCTTTGGCTGACTTAGATAATAGGAAGTATCTGGGTGCACAAATATGTTATTATTCTGGATAGACAGGTGTAATACCAAGTATGACCTTTTTTTTCACAATTGCAAGTTATCCACAGGTAAAGATAAGGGTCACACTAAATTAGGGTTGCCACCTTTTCAAATGGCCAAAGTGGGACATTTTTGGTACAAACATCAGATTTTACATGCTGACACATACACACAGTCAGTACAGTACAAAGAACTTAACTTACTTTTTGCTTTAGCATTTTTTTTAGTTATTCTTATTTTCTTTATTTATTTATTTTAGATACAGAATAACTGTTTTTTTTGAAACTATTACATAAAAAAATATAGAAAAATTTTGTCCTAAAATCTCAGGACATTTGCCATTTTACACTAAATAGATACTAGCCATATTTTATGCATCTATACTCCTAAAAAGAAGCACCATATCTCTAAAGCAGGAGACATAATGTAATTCCTATCCTGAAGAAAGACAGTATTGGCTTAAATTCAGAACTGAGCTCACTCTTCCAATACTTCATAATTACATCCTAAAAGCCATAAGGCAGCTTAAATAAAACAATGACAACTGCTTTTAATATTTTTGAAAAGTAATAACATTTTAAAGTTTCAGGTTCACATATCATACTAATTAGTGAATTATGCAGAATTATACAATGACCCCCCCATTAATATTCCCATTGTAAATCAGACTTATACTAATGGCAAAAAGTCCGGTCTTCTGGACTTTTTCCATTAGTATAATTCTTTTTTTTTGTGTGTGTGTTACACAGCAATGGAGAATGGAAGAGCTCCTTTGCTGTAATCTCGCTATGTTAAATGAGTTCAACATAGCGAGATATCTTAAAAAAAAAAGCAACAGAGATCTTCCTTTCTTCACTGCTTTTTTTAAATAAAGCTGTCTCCCTTTTAACATAACGAGGCACATTTTAAAAAGCAACAGAGATCTTCCTTTCTCCGTTGCTTCCACACACAGCTCTGATGTACTGCGTAAGCGTTCACATGCACAGTACATCAGAACTGCCACAGAATACCAGACAGCTGCAGAAGTGCAGCACGGAGGCATTATACAATGCCATTATTTAAGAAAATTAAGTATTTTTTTCTTAAATAATGTCATTGTATAACAGCAATAACCCACTTCTGGGTGTGGGTAATGCTGGATTTACCCACAGTTGTCTTTATTTGGCCACTCGGGCTTCGCCCTCATGACCAAACCACACCAACCGTGGGTAAATCCAGTATTACCCACACCCAGGCATGGGTTATTGCTTAAATATCTCACTGTTGTTCTTTACTGATTGGATTTTATCCTTAATCATTCTATATTTCTTTGTGTGTTTATCACTATTGTTAAGAATTTGCAGTATTCACTTGTATATCTATGTATGAGTTCCTCTTAAACTGGAAACATGCAAATACTAGCATGTGTTATTAATAGAATGACCTTAAATGTTATGACATTTTTGAACCTCAGGGTACAGGGTGTTATTTAAGCAACCTCCCCACCACATGGAGGTATAAGGGCTTTACTCCATGTGACAAAAACTCACCCTCACTTATTCATGTTTCATTTCAAGTGCACAACACCATTTTAAAATGAGCAATATATATATATATATATATATATATATATATATATATATGTGTGTGTGTGTGTGTGTGTGTGTGTGTATTGGATGAATAGATTCTTGTTTATAAAATATGTATTCACCAAATCATTTATTGTACAGAATACCTGGTTCTTTGTTCTATGGGTTTGATTTGGGTGTGAGAGGTCCCAGGTTCAATTGCTGAAAGCCTATTGACCTTTCCATGTCTGTCAGTTAGAACAGAGGGTTAAGGCAGTGTGCTGTTAATGAGCTACCTCCAGTGGTACATGGTTTGATACCCCTCAGCCTTTATTTGCCTTCTGTGTGACTACTTTGATTGTGCCTTAATGTTGGTAGAGTCAGCAACATATACTGCAGAAGACCAAAGAAAGAATCTTCTGGATAATTCTATCACCCACTTATGAAAAAATAAGCAAACCCTTAGAAGTTATCCAATAGTATTCACAAGAGCTAGGATCATTAAAAAGATGTACAGCAAATAAAACTGTATCTTTAGTAACTCAAGGAGTCTCCATATTCTTGGAGGACCTTAATAATCAACCTTTAAAGGACAAGAACAGTAAAGAAGAGCTCCACACAAATGTCAAGTTTTTCTTTCCTGAAGGTGATTTTCCTTCCCTATAATTCAACTACAAATGTCGCATACAGAAAAAAACAGAATTTAATTATTCCTTCTGCTTTATGTCTGAACATATTTCTAATTGCCTTTTTTCCTGCATTTGTGTCATCATCTGTTACATCATGAAGGGTAGTAAGAGTAGCATGGTAATTAGTTTAGATTACTTATAACAGCTACAAAGCCATTAAGAAAATGATGGCTCTTAAACAATAGCATTTAAATGTGCCTTATCAGTCATAGACTGCCAGCATCACAACCCAGATAAATAATACAACATGGAGAATGAACAAAAAGAAGACTTTCAGACTTAGTTTTCAGATGCAAAAAAAAGGCATACTTGCTTTATAGTTGTATTTTCATGTAATCAAACACTGAGTGCCACAAAGACAACATTTTCATCTTACTCTTCTAATTTTTAGTCAAGATTTTGTGAGGTGTGGAACTGTGAGTAACTAGCATTTCAACAAAAAAGGAAAGAGAATTCAATTATTTCAGTTCTGCTGAAATATCTGAGTTGCACTTAGTGACTTGTGTGGTAATACTACATTTTACTTGTCTGCTCTATTTTTAAGTTTGTTCTGGGAACTTAAGTGTTTTATTTTAATTAGCAGTTGTGGGAAGATTGTGCTTCTGTGTTATTTTGCACCTTTATTTCCACAAGTATCCATTTGTATTGTAAAACCTGCTGGCCCATAGTTTTGTAGTTTGATTTGCAGAACTGTGTACTTCTGCTAGATTTTGAGCCTTAGTCAATTATTAATGCATTTTTTCTATAAACAGTGTTATTGGTAAATTTCTGCACAGTCTGGTGTCTTAAAGCGTAGTAGAAGGTCAATGGTGAGAGAAATGACTTTGCTGCAGTTTGTGCCCCCATCCTTTTATATTCTATTTATTTTTTACCTGCATAAAGGTGCATTCTTTGTCTGCCCCATTCCCCACTAACACATTAAGCTAAAGCTTCTGAAAGATATCCAATATTGCCTTTATTTAACTGAATGCCTTTCTAGCTAGCCTGGTTTTTCCTTCCAAACATTCCCACCCTCTATATGTTGTTGTTTTATTATAAAACTATGTCTTTGGCCTCCACCTCTTATGATAATCTGACTTCCAAAGCCCCCCTCCATTGCTACTGACTGTTGTATAAGCTTGTGATGATATGAGGTAGTGCCATCTGTGCCAGTGAAAGTAGGGTAGTTCATATGTAACATATGTCAGCATAACTACTGTAGCTGGAGTTTTGTAAATAATTTTATGTCATTTGACTATCACACTGATTTATAAAGATGCTTGCCTTAAAAATGCATCAACAGTGGATCCTGCTAGACAGAAAAGAGATATAAATGTATGGCAGGCAGTATTATTATAACTGGTTTAATGTATATGTTTTGACAGAGAATTCTGGAAGGGAAGAGGTTAATCTCAGTCCAGCTAATTTTGAAAAAAAAATAGGTTGAAAATTAAATGGGTTGGTTTAGGTCATAAAGATTTTATCTTGCAGGTCTGATTGCAGCCAGAGAAAAAATGCCTGGGAAAACCAGGAATAAGAATCTTACTGTATTGTCCTTAGGGGTGAATTAATTGCAACCCAGGAAGGGTGGAAGTTTTTGAAATTGTTTTAAAGCTTTCAGATGTTGCAACAGATCTTAGCAAAGCTCTGGGTGTGTATTGTACCAGAGTCAAGTGACCAGAGCTGATATCATTCTATAACCAGCACTGAAATGATTTTCTAGATATTACCAGCACTGAAATGATTTTCTAGATATTAGTGAGAGATATTCTGGAACTTTCGCAGCAACACTTTGTTTTTCAGAAACTAAGGAAAGATCTCTCGGAGACATCTCACACAACCTCACACCTCATCTTGCCTTGCTGTAATAAACAACTCAACATTCTTCATCTTGCCTTTAGTAAGTAACCAAGGAACAGTAATTCTTTAGTCAGTCAGGAAAATATGGTGAGATTAGTTACATATTGTTTTTCTGCATCTGCGTGAATCTATCCAACTGTGATTGAAACTATGGTATACTTTTGTATCTAGATATTCAGTATTCTTATGTTTTCTAATTTATTATTTATTATTAAATATTTCTATACCTTTCATTGTGGTTGGTCTTTTAGGGAATACTTTAAACATCTTGAGAGTACTTATGCTTATTTTAGTGACATTGTGGCCACTCCTAAAAGCCTTGCTGCATTGGTCAAACTCTACCATTTATATTAGTGTTAACTTTACTCAGTATAACTCGGTACCCTTGTAAGAGCCTTGGAATAGCTGACAGGTGGCAGCATAATTACGTTATAGTCTGGGCAGAGGGAGCATAGTTGGTAAATCTGTGCCCAGGTGTGTGTGTGTGTGTGTGTGTGTGTGTGTGTGTGTGTGTGTGTGTGTGTGTGTGTGTGTGTGTGTGTGTGTGTGTGTCTGTGTGTGTGTGAAGATCAAGTATCCAAGTGTTTGTGTGTCAGCTGTGTAGTCTTGTTTGTGACATGAGGAGAGAAAGACAGTCCAGCCCCGGGTCTGGAGTGTGCTCCCTGTGTGCTCTTAAGAAAAATTGTGCTTGGTGCAAACAGCTGCATCTGAAAATACTGTGAGTATATATTTTTTGCTCCTAGTGGCTGTCCCTCACTGGTGTCAGTAATGAGGAATGAGGCTCCTTGATTACTAGCCTGGAGTAGAGACTGTCACATATTGGCGGCAGCAGTACATATATATCTCTTTTCTGTCTAGTAAGTCCCACTGTTGATGCATTTTTAACACAAGCAACTTTAGAAATACATTTCTAGCACAAGCATCTGTGCAAATCAGTATGATAGTCAAATGACATAAAATTCTTCACAAAACTCCAGCTAGTTATGCTGGCATATGTTACACATGCACTGCCCTACCCTCCCTGGCACAAATGGCACTACCTCATATCATAACAAAGCTATTTATGTACTCTTCCAACCCATTGTTTTCCATGGATCCATGATACTGAGTGCCCACACAGCAAACCGCAAACCGCTATTGCTCTTGATTAAACCACCTTTGCTACATGTCTCCTGCTCATTTTGCAAGAGCTCAGCAAAGCTTAGAATCCTGGCCTGCATTCCAGAGTTGTTTTACTTGTATCCTGTGCCATTCAGGAAAAGTTAAATACCCTTGATTGCTAAATCGCACTTGACTTATTTTGAGCGACTGCTCCTGTTTCCTGCTTTTAAGTGCACATTTCACTGATTTTTAATGTTATTTTCCTCACTGTTACTGCTGTAAGACTGCCTTAAAATTGCCTTCAGCAAGGGATTTTCAACTAGTTGTTTAAATGGTTTGTGATAGCATGGCACTTGTAACTGTCTTCTACTGTGTTTTTAATTAGGAGGACTGGGTTGATTCATCTTCTCATATAAAGTCTGTGCCTGGCCTATCTGAGTTGAGAAATACACAAAAGGAATTATGTGTAGTCAATTTATTGGTCAGGGGGTTCATTAGTTAGTCTTCCTTTTTTTTTTTCCTGTGTTACTATAAATTTTGCACATTTGTGTGGGTTCACAGTGCTCTGTACAAAAGCAAATACCTATAAAGAACATTTCATAAAACCGTACCCTTTAAACAACAATGCAGCTCAAATACCTTCTGCACCAATAAGCTTAGAGCAGCTAATTGGAGAGTCAAGTGGTATTACTTACAGAATTAGTTGAATTCAGTATTATATGACCATTAAAGTTAGTAGGATTTAGTACTGTTTAGCCTAATCTGCTCCTTACTACCCGATTAAACCTAATGTACCACTCCTTTGTATCTCCCAAATCAAAGGACTATAAAGTATCAATATGCAATTTGCTAACTTTTCTGCAGCCATCTTGGTGGATATGGGCAATTTGAGACAATATAGCTATAGCCTTATGTTTACTGACAATGACTTCATTCTTAAAGAAGCAGACACAGTATGTGAGAGGTGTACTTTCACAATGATACTGGAGGTTAAATACACTAAGGCATGCTGCAGCATTTAAAAGCAATCTTCCTAAAAAACAACCACCCATTGTCAAAACAATGCCTCAGCAAGCCCAAAGGCAGTCAGAAAAAACAACACCTAACACCACACATAGTCACTTTTACTGAAGCCCCAAACACAGCTCCAAAGGCAAGCAAACACAATTCCCAGGACTCTCATCTTATGGGACTCCATTGTAAGATATACTGATGCCTCTCTAACCAGACTAAACAAGGAGAAGATAACTGTTAGCTGCTTATCTGGAGCCAGGATCTGCCAAATCACACATGCACTCAAGTCATTATGGCACAGGTAAAAATATGATTCTATCATAATCCATGTAGGTGTAAATGACCTGAGATGTACCTACCTGGACTATATGAAGAGACTCATTTATGTCTGCATAGCTTTCTGACTATGTTTCTCAGATTGGTATAATGCTAGCCACCAAGCAGCATATTACCATCACCAATGAAAATGCCACAATATAAGCAAAAAATGGTTGAGTTCATTGACTGGCTGTCTTACTGGTGTCATTCTAAGGGGAACCGATATTTGTCAGCTTTAAAGGTCATGGTTCACAGACCATGTTGCTTAACCAAGGATTGTTGTATACCTCTCCTCTCTAGGCTTTTGAATACTGGCTAAAACTTTATCCACCCCAATAGTGTCTTTTTTAGGCAATGCCAAATTGACAAACCTACTGACATAGTAAAATCAACTCAACTAAACCTGAAGGTGTTACTGCTCAATCCCAGAAGCCTAAATAAAAAACTATAGTTCCTCCAAGTGCTCCTTACACTTAAGAATATGGTTATCTATGCAGTTATTGAAACATGTTTTTAAGCAGTAGAGAACATCCTGATAACTGCACAGACAAGGGCAAAAGAAGACGGGCCTCAGTATACATAAATAACAAGCATATCTCTATGGTGGTCAAAAAAGGATGACGTGATGATGTTCCTCAACATGCAGATCACCACTGACAAAATGACCATATCCTAGCCAGTTGTAGGTCAACCTCCATGTCCCAGGAAGTTCACAACACATACTTAAGCATACTGGAGACCATCCAACTTAACATGCTAATCACGGGAGACTTTAACTACTCCTCTGTATACTGGAAATCCTATATGGTCTCAAATGTACAGGCAGAGAGATTCATAAACTTTGTAAATACAAACACCCTTGACCATATAGTGAATATGCCCACTAGAGGCTCCAGCATATTGGACACCGTGCTTCCAAATATGGAAAAATGCTGCACCCACTCCAAAATGTCTCATCCTCCTAGTAAAGTCCAACCATAAAGCTGTCTCCTTTAAAATCAAAATCAACTCCATAATCCCATTAAAACCAGTAACAGTTAGGAACTGTTCCAAGGCAAATTACCTTTTATTAAGTGAAGGATTGGCAATATTCCATGCCCCTCAAAACCCAGAGAACACAGCAGCCTATGCTGAAATGTTCTCAGAAATTGTGCAACCATGTCAGTGGCTGCATAGAGGCTGCTGTACCTACCTGAAGTAAGTCCAAGACTACCCCTAGAAAGAAACCACCCTGGTGGCATCCTAAATTAAATAGACTGGGCAGTCTATATAAAAATAAACTATTTCTAACCCAAGCTCTCAGGATAACTATTGCTCAACCTCACCTCCTCTCTACTCTATTCTATGCCTCACACATTTTCACCAACTTATCCAAAAAAAAAAAAAAATACAGAAATGGCCAAGCTCAACACCTGCTACAATCAAATTGCTAAATTTGCCAACGGTGCACCCTACCAATCCCACCACTGACATTCCCTCAAACAACTTCACTGGCTTGAATTTCCCAATCTCCCAACCTTTCATCAACTTTACTTTGCACACAGACTAATACTACTTCCAGATAAAACCTCACCACTGGCCAACCTACTAACATTACAAACTAACCCTAGACAACTATGTTCTAGTGATAAAACACTGATCAAGGTTACCAAGAGTAAAAACACTACAGAGGACTCCCTCTTCCCTAATTATATAGGTAAAGCTTGGAACTCCCTACCCTCAGCTATCACCTCAACAGACTCAAAGGTTACATTTAAAAGACTCCTCAAAGACCGTCAAAAACACACATGGATATGCTTATGTTCACTCCCAGGCTAAACCCACCAGTCATACCATCCCTCTTCCCAAATCTACTAGTCTCTGTTTCTGAACTTTACCACCAAGAGTAACTGCAGCTTTTTATTTCTAGCCTCCTCACTGTGTCACTTCTAAACCTGGCCTTTCAGATTGTATCTATACATATTGTGGCACTAAAACCCTGCTAGGCTCAGTTTTTCTACAGACTTTTACCCTTCTTTACATTTGTTTTTATACTTAGTGTAGATTCCTCACCACTCAACTCTGTTGTTTTATCTACTTCAAAAATCCTTTCCTGACAAAATTGTACTCACACTATCTGTATAAAATTGCAAACAATGCAAACTTTCTCACATATGTAGCTTATCTTGCTTGGCTTCTTGCTTATGTACTGTCTCATTCTAACTGTATAAAATCATAAAAGATGCTTTTATGCTATGTATCAAATGTTAAAGCTTTGTGCTTATATACTGTCTGTGTAAATATGAATGCTACTGTTATACTCATGATAATTGCTTGCAATTGATTTGTGGAGCTTTTCTCCCCGGGGCTCTGCTGAAAATGGATATGCATCCAGTCAGACTCTCCCTGTGAACAAATTTAAAATAAATAAATAAATAATAAACAAAAGGAAAAATATGGCAAAAATCAGGAAGACTAATTCTCATAAAAACAGAAACTCTCTCATCAAAGTAAATAGGCAACTAAGAGGAATAATTAGGTCAAGCAAAACCAACTATGAGGTTTAAGATAGCCTGCCAGGTGAGATATAACCATAAAGCCTTCTACAGCTGTGTCAAAAATCTCAAGGACAGCACACAACGATGTGCTAAACTGGGGGTTATTGATGCCACATTCACTGAACCTGGTAATATAGGAAACCTGTTAGTCAGCAATTTAATTTCCAACTTTACCCCCTTTCACTCCCCAACTATTCCCTCAAAAATACCCAAAAACAACCCCTCCAGTTATGTCTAGGCAGCATGTACTGACTGCACTCACTAAAGCCAAGAACATGACATCAATGGACCCTGATAACATCCCAGGATGCCTCCTGAATAGTCTAAAATAAGACTTATGAGGACCCTAGGAGTTATTATTTAAATGCAGTCTTAAAATAGGCTGAAGGGAGGACTGCAAATCCTGGAAACTACAGATCCGTTAGTCTGACTATTCTTATTTACAAAGCCATAGAAGAATTATCATCACAATTATCAACAAGGACACAGTAGACCTCCAGATTCTAGATCTACCCAGTCTGACTTTGTCAATGGAAGATCATGCTTACTGAACCTAGTGCATTTCTTTGAAAAGGTCACTGAAGCAATGGATGGGGGGGGAATGGTACATAATGGCTACATAAATCTGGCTAAAGGATTTGACACAATACTTAACTCAGGCATTGTCAACAAACTTATGAAACTAGATATAAATCCCTTTATAACACTCTGACTAGCTAACTGGCTCGCTCATAGGACCCATGATGTAGAATTGGTGAGGCTACCTCCACAATGAGTACAAACACCAGTGCAGTCCCCAGGATTCTCTGCTGAGTCCACTCTTCTTTGAGATTGGCTTGGACATCTGAGAAGTAGATGCCAAAGGCCTTTGGCTGACCAAGTTTGCAGATGATTGCAAACTGGCAGCAGTTACTGCATCATCCCAAGATCAGAACACCCTTCAGGAAGGTCTAATACAAATGCTTGGTGCCCAAGGCATGGCTTAAAACTCAATACCAATAAATGCATTAGAGTACGTTTTGGAAAGTCTACCACTCTGGGCAACTATATCATTAATAAAAGACATTATAAAAGTTAATTCACTAGTCAGGGATCTGCAAACTCATTTAGAGTGTATTGTAGGCTTCGATCGACATGTGGCACAGATAGTAAGAAAATCCTTCTATGTTGCTCAACTTATCAGCAAGGGTATGGCATCTAGATCCAGACAGATCATCATAACACTGTACTCAGCCCTCATCAAACCTATCATAGAGTATAATGCCCCCTTCAATATGTGCCAGACACATGCAGCAACTGGAATGTCCATGAAGGTTCACTACAAAAATAATACTGGGAGTAAACACAATATCCCATGCTGATCACCTCAAAGCCCTGTTTCTTTACTCAATATCATACATACTTCTGAGAAGTGATCTTCGCCTAGCATACAAAGCGTCCCCGTATCCTGTTTTGATGGACCCTTTGCACATTCTCAAAATAAACAGCATCAGAACTACTAGATTAAAAAAACTAAATTTTGCTTGTGACATAAATGGGACATGTTGGAGAGACAGATATGTTTCTCATAGAATTCCCATTCTCTGGGAAATGCTCCCCATCCATATGAAGCAGAGTTCCCCGCACACCTATTTAAGCACAACTTAGACCAATAGATGGGTAGTCGTAAATTCACCTATGGTCTGGGTCCTATGTCTCGAATGGACAGAAGCAATCAGTAAATCACCACCTATATAAATCAGATTTGTGGGTCACATTTGGGTTACATGGCTAGGCTTATAAGGGCCCTAGTGGCTGTTCCCCTAGTATACACCTATGGACCTGCTAGCATTTGATTTTGCATTTTTTTCTACTCTGTATTTTCTGTGAAAGTGCTTGTTTCTTCTGGGGTTTTGTTACAGTATTTTTGCACTGTGCAGTGTTTTGTTGACATAAGCCAGTGATTTGGGGAAAGAAGATAAAATCAAAGACTCCAATTTTAGCTACAACATTAAAATCTGTGAATGCAACACAAGCCATCTCAGCCAAAGTAACACCTATTAATCACAGGGGTCAGACTTCCCACACTTCAACACTGAAATATGTTTTTACTTTGAAAAGATCAATTAAATCAGCTACATTTTCAAGTCAGTCCTTCAAGCAGTCCTTAAATGCAGAGATGGCCACTAATGAAAATCAAAGGCAGCAGAGTAATTCAAAACGCATATTGATGTTGACAATCAAAAGTAAGCAGCCGCAGTGCAGTTGTAAACGTTGAGATATGAACACGCAGTAAATGATCCTCACATGTCTGTCCCTCTAAAATGACATCACGAAGGCAAAAACCATTGACAGTGAAACAAAACCATGCTCCCATGGCAGACATCTTTCAGGGCATTTTTGGGGTATAACAAATTAGAAAATAATGACCACTTACTTTTATAAACAGACCTTAGTAATGCAGAAAAGTCCATAATATGCTGCAAACATATATATATATATATATATATATATATATATATATTTTTTTTTTTTTTAGTTTTTCTGTGCAGTTCCCCTTTAACTGCACTGGCATATGTAATGGTCTAATTGGCCTGCCATTCTGAGTCTGATTGCTATACCTTTTTCCATTGTGAGTAAAAATGATAGGTTCATAAGTTTAGCGGTCTGATTGTCAAGCTTATGGCCTACTGACATTCAAGAAACAACTTCCTTAACAACATGCTGATACTTTCTACATCCCATGTAGATATCAAAATTTACTTTAAAGGAAGTTGGCAAGCATCTTATCCTGATTGCATAATATTAAATGAAACCGTGTAATGTGACTTTCATATCTTTTTCAGTTATTAATATTTATTTTAAATATTAGGTTCTCTGATCTGATGTTAGCTTCCTTGAGAACATGGTCCAGACATACAACCTCGAATAGAGCTGGCTCAAACATTACACTGTTGACAAGGCAGAGATAGTATTTATGTACCCAGTAGGAAATATAATGTAAAATTAGACCCTTCAACCTTTCTCACTATTTCAGTTTTTGATCCCAGTACTTAATATGTCACTGTTATGAATGATTATTGAATGTAAAACTGTGCTTTGTAGACATCTGACAACCCCCTGAAACATGTTGAAAGGTACAATACCTTCCCATAATGAGTAGTACATTAATATCCAGTGGAGTCTTAACATCCTATTAAGAATTAGATGCAAATGTTTTTAGACATTGCTAAATGCACACTTGTCAAAATTTAAACTCTAGTCATGTAATTGTCTGTAACTCTTTAATTACATAATTATTTTTAATGGTTTGATCATTTTGAAAACATACTTAGTGCCCTATTTGCAGTCTCATGATAATATTTTTATTGACATTAAAGGTGGACTTATTTATACAGGACCATGTATGCATTTTTCCAGACTATCTTGGAGAGCTTTCATTTCTTGAAGTAATAACTTCCCTAATTTGTAATCATCCATATACATGGCTATTCAGTGCCCATTTCCCAGTTTAATATATCTGAAGAATACTCCATAAAGGAATGATCCCATTGTAGGGACCAGCTCACCCCACCCTGTGTTTGTACATTTTGTTGCTTACCCAGTTTTTCACCCATCAAATGACATACAAGTGGCATTTGATGCATTACATTTGTTAGTTATTCATTTATGCAGAATAAAAAATGCCTTAGCAAGGTCAAGGGAAGCTCTAAAACTCTTAGCCCTTCAACATACGATGCTGCTACCCCTTTAAAACTACTTCAAGATTCAAAAGGAAATATCCCCCTTTAACAGATTCATACTTCCTCACATGTTACAGAGTAGCCATTTTGTATAAACTACATTGTTGCTCTCTCCATGATTTTACATAGAACACTAGCCAGACTGCCGGGACACAAATTGTGTGGTCTGATATGAACCCATTCCTGTGAACTGGTATTACTATAGTCTTTTATAATAGGTCAGGGACATGTCCATATAGTAAGATATTATGTAACATGCTGGAAATGTGATTTGTTTTAGTTTTCCGTGTTTCAATATAAGCCATCAGATATGTTGTTTGGACCCATGGAAATTGAATTTTTAATTTTATATTTTGAAGCAGTTATCATATCTGCAGTGATAAAAAGACCTTCTTCCATCATGCTCATCATGCTTATAGCAACCTGAAATATGTATTTTATTATTATTGTGAAGATTGCAAAATATTCTTCTACAAGTATCTATTCACTGTGTTCTACAGCATGGAGGACAGCTTTTTTATATTGATAACATATTACATTCACAATTTTCCTTTTCATTTTTCTGATGTAATTGAACAATACTTCATTACTGTTTTCAGACTTTGAGATGAAGCTGAGTTCATGGTCAGATATGAAACATTTAGTAAATTCTTACTGTACTGCATTTAATCTATCCTAGCTATATAACTAGAATCATTTTAGAAAGCTATGTATAACATATTTCTTCTTCTTCTTTGCATGGCTTAATAATGTCTTAACAGTTTAGTGATTTCACCAAAGCTGTTTTGCTTTCTTTTTCTAATTTCAATGAATAATTATCTTAATTATTTGCATTTCTGAATGCAGAAATTAATAAAATCACATTAATTAAAGTAATATACTGTGGGGCACAAAACCAGTTTCATGTGTTACTGCTTAATTCGAGCTGATAAAACATGCAAGTGCTTTGGTTGGTATTAAGCGCAGTTTAGTTTTGTTGACTTTTCCTCACTTGTAACACGTTGCACCTACCATAAAACTACAATTTTATCATCCTTACCTCTTTCATTATACCACAACATGGCAAAGTTATTAACAGCCTCTTCTTTCATTCACAAAGAATAAAGATCTCCTACGAAAAGGGTGTGTAAGAAACATACCAAAGCTATCCAGCTGCCTTGCTGAGAACTATCATAATTACATTTCCTCATGTGCTGTGATTATATAACCACAAACATGTCAAATTAATGTGAGATTTTTTATCTCCCAGGAAAAGTGTGCAGCATTGGTTTCAAGGGACAAATTCAACTGTACATTTTCCAGTACCTATTTTTGTTAACTTTCTTAACCATTCGTTTCTTCCACACACTAAAGACTACCAAGGGATGTCTGTATTCCGGCCATCTGTGGGTGCTGAAAGGTTGCACAAGTGAACAGGTCATTTAATAAAATTACAGAAATTATTACATAGAATTCTAATGAAATTATGAAAAACATATGCAAAACAACTCCTTAAATTGGCGGTTTACTGCTGTAGTCTAGTCTTACTTAACACCACACCCCCTGTTTGGTATCATCTTAGTGGTGAGCTATGAAGAGTAACAGGACTGTAACATCCATAAATGGCACCCTGCAAGCACATTGTAACCACATGGCCTCTTGTTAGAAATATATAATATCTGAGAGGAACAGACACAAAAGGTACCACTGGTGCAGCCCTCTACAGATAATGTTGCATAAACAAGCTCTCAGCAAAACACACACACACACACACACACACACACACACACACACACACACACACACACAATGTTAGTAATCATATTTATCCTGACCTTATGAACTCAGTCAGTAAAACCATAACTAAGATAGTAAGATAAAATTTTATGAAAGTGCAATATGTTAGCTTGTTTATTTATTTACTGCCTTACTTTTTTCCTTCTTTGTATTGACTGGGATAGACCACTAAACCCCGCAGACTTGTTTGCATGTTCAGTCTGGAATTAGAAAGTGAGAGAGTAACCATACCTAACAATTTAACACTTAGCCCAAAACAGCAACTTAAACTTGATAACATGGTTTAATGTTTAAGCAACTATTGATTATACAACAGTTACTTCAATGTTAAGCAACTGCGGCATGCACTAATGCATGCAAAATTCACAAGATAAGGAAAGACAAAAATTTAGTGGGTAGTAGTTTAGAAAGTGGCAGGGCTGTGCAGAGGAGAGGAGAATATTGTTAGTCCTAGCTGAAAATGATTAATCATTTTAAGCCCCCAACTGCAGATTGCATTAATCTAATGTTTTCTTTTTGAAACATTTTGTTCAACATTCTGCTGTAGAATTAACTAGCTTGCTTGTCTCTTTGAAGCAGACTTCATTGACTTGAAGAAAACAACTATGTTTACTGATGTCCATGACACTTTGATTGTGATTGCAATTATGTTGTAATTGAATGTGGATAGATTCCATGCTATTCCTTGCAGTACCTGAATGTCAGTTTTATCTCAGTATTCCATAATGTGTACTTTAAAGTATTGCGGTAAAGTAAAATGTTAGGACTTTAGTGAGACTTAACATATAGTAACCATCTTGAAATTTCAGCATTGACTGTGGTGCTGGTGACATGAGATCAAGCAATGACTCAGGACCTTATGAGCCATCTGGGGTAGACAGACGCCAATCCTGGCAATCCTTTCACAGACAAAGGGTTTTGCTGTAACTAGGACATCCTCTAGGAGACACTGTAAGGAGAGGGTCCAAAAGTAATTCTACTACAAGGAACAAGCCTCCTTGATTTGATCATGCAGATGAATGCATGCTGTGACAGGACAAGGATTCTCTTTCCCATACAGATTTATTCAAGGTCATTATCTCTTAAAAAAAAAAGAAGAGAAATCTTGCACTCAGGAGGCATGTCTTTTCCTGACTCTGCAAGGCTCAACTGGTGAAAGGAACTGCTGGTCATTAGCAAAGTGGTGGCAAACTAGCCTCAACTGGTAAAAGGAACTGCTGGTCAGTAGTAAAGTGGTGACAAACTAGACTCAACTGGTAAAAGGAACTGCTGGTCATTAGCAAAGTGATGACAAACTAGACTCAACTGGTGAAAGGAACTGCTGGTCATTAGCAAAGTGGTGACAAACTAGACTCAACTGGTAAAAGGAACTGCTCAACTGGTAAAAGAACTGCTAGTCATTAGCAAAGTGGTGACAAACTAGACTCAACTGGTAAAAGGAACTGCTGGTCATTAGCAAAGTGATGACAAAATAAATAAATAAATAAAAACCAAAAAATAAAATAATAAAAAAATCAGCTAAATGTAATCTGCCAATCACTGTCATCACTCTTACCAGTCTGGGCATTGTCTAGCCTTTCTGATTGTATCAATAAACAATAAATAAGAATCACTCTAATGAGAACTTCTGTAAAAAGAATCAAAGTGGCTGAAAACTGGGACTACAGAAATCATTAGTGAGAAATAGTCTGCAAACCTTCCTGTAAAACAAGTTGTAGAATCACTATCTTAACTATGCTGTACTGGTGGTTTGATAGCCATGTTGCTTTATGAAAACCAGGATAATTGTGAAACATAAATTTGTCAATAATATTACCAAGTCTGGTATGTTTATATACCTAAATGTTGATTAAGAATACTGATAATTTTTCAAGGTCAGTGCATGTTCGAATCAAGATGGCATGCATCTGCTTTAACATGTTTGCTATAGGTTTCTTTTCCTTAGTAGTTCATCTGTACACCGTACCTTCCCCACCCTGCAACTTTACTGTTAGATGTTTAAATGTTTCAACAAAGAAGTATGAAAAATATGAATTATCCTCTTAGGCTATGCATAAATAGGTCACCTCCTCTCTAGAAATAATTTTAATATTTGAATTAACTAACATACTGCATTTTTGGTAAAAAGTCCTTCAGATCAAAAACAGTACAAACGTATTCTGCTTATCTAAGTCAAAGATTGCTTGTACATGGCAGTTAATGTCTAACACAACCAATTGGTGACACCAAATAATGTAGTTGAATAAAATATCTAGGCAGGAGAAAGGACACCACTGGTAAGGCATGTACAGTTTTTCCAGAATAAAGTAAATGATGGAGGTAAACATCATTAAGTGTACAGCAATCTTTGCACCTCTTAAGTTCTTAATAACTGAGTCCACATAACTCACAAGGATCAAAATAGCTAACAGATTGACACTGCATTCAGAGACTAGTTATTCAATTATTAATTATAAATGAATGATGAATAGCACAAAGGCTAAACTTAACATCAACCCATTAAACAAGTGATTACCATTTTTGTGAGTGTAGAAAATATGCTTGCATTTCATGAGATTTGTACTAAGGATTGCAACAACTTCCCTCTGTAACAAGGATGGTTCAGACAGGTTTGAGTGCTAGATCCTCTCTCTCTCTCTCTCTATATATATATATATATATATATATATATATATATATACATATATAGATATATATATATAGATAGATATATAGATATGTATATTAATATACATATATATATATATATATCTATACATATGCATATCCATCCATCCTCAACCCTTTTCCCATTTTGCACATGGGGTCAGGGTATCACTTCAGCAGTGACAATCATCTCAAGCCAAGTTTTACACCGCTGGGTGTATATATATATATATATATATATATATATATATGTATATGTATATATATATATATATATATATATATATATATATATATATATATATATATATGTATATGTATATATATATATATATATATATATATATGTAGAAAGAGAGAGAGACAGAGACAGAGAGATAGATATATCTTCATATATGGGTTACAGCTGATTGAACATTCTGGATTTTATTTGTGTGAGATCATGTAAGAGTGGGGATCAGGAAACAAACCCTATACTCACTGTAGTGTAGTCTTATATTTCATATATATATGGGCTTACCCTCTGCAAAAAAATATATACTTGTTTTGGTTTTAGATTTCAATAGGCTGCTAATTGACAAGTTGTGTTTGATCAGTTGCCTTTCTCAATAGCAAATTTTCGACATATGGATATACATCCATGTACACACACATATATACATATATATATATATATATATATATATATATATATATATATATATATATGCTTTAACATTTCTGGTTTGCTAGCTCTCTCTCTCTTTCTCTCTCTCTCTCTCTATATATATGTATATATATATATATATATATATATATATATATATATATATATATATATATATATACACACACATTCCTGATATTTGTGTTGTGTTATAAACATGTCTGAGTCTGAGATTAACAACATGCCCTGCTGTTATTCACAGATAAATATAGTTACATTTCCTTGAGCTATATTAAATGTCCATTAAACCATGTGTTACTACTGAAGGATATATATATATACATCTCAGCAATTAAAGTTGAAATAAAAATGATGTCCATATTATAATGTCTTAAAGTGAACACACTCGTGGTTGTCTGGTTTTACAAGGACATGCTCAACTTCTATGAAAGTCTGTCTAGCAAATCCCCTGCTCACAAGCTCTTCAAACAGTACAAATATTACAAAATGTCTTTATTAGCAAAACTAAAACCACTATTTCTACTATTCAGAGCTTGTTATCAGGTGATTGCCAAATACAATATTTACCTTTCAGCACAGAAGCATGGTGGAACAGACAAAAACAGTACAGAAAGAGATAGATTCCCAGCATTCAGAACAAAGTGCAAAACTTGAAAAATGAACATGGAAGCACAATGCCCTTTAGAAAACAATGTTTGTATTTGTTTGCAGTTTAATTATTAATTGAAAATGCTTGATGACATCTTCAGCTATGAATGTAGCACATTATTTCTAGGAAGTCAGGAAGGGATGAAGCACACTTGTCAAAGCAAACAAAAAAAAAACTCAATTTTTGCAGATATGCTTGTTATAATCCACCACTTCAGAGAGATACTACTAGATGTAGGATAACATATAGCTTCCAAACTATGTTTTAATTGTAGTGAATTATGACTTGAGTATAATTGCCTGCTTACATAGCAGGCATAGACTTTTATAATTTTGCTCCAGAATTACCTTGCATAGTGGCACTACCATATAGAAAAGGAAGCTAGAATATGGAAATCTGCACAAAGCCACAAATAGAGCCCCCTATAAACTAAGGGCATATGCTGGTCTGAAGCTCCTATATTTTCCCCGCTGCTGTCCTGAGGTATATTGAATTACTGTCCCAATAACTTTTGCCAAAGCACATCTACAGCCATTTCAGTGCCATCTGAGCTGTCTGTCTGGCTGCTATCTACCTGCAATCATCTGAATTAAAAGCTGAGTTAAGTACACTTTGTTCTGCACAGTACTGCATTTTCTGTATCTGTTTATTTATTTCTTACATTGAATATTGTGTTCTCTCTGTCTCTGCAGTTAGTTTCTCACCCTCCTTCCCTATTCTTGTTGTAGTATTAATCTTGGTGGCTTTGGAATTGCCCGACCCTCCTGCAAATCTGTGTTTAAACACTCCTCCTGGGCCCATCTCATTTGCTCACTCAACTGAGTACAGCGAGATCATATTTTGATTTCAGATACTCCTACCAGTCCCATCTCTTCAGCTCTATCCACTGTGTACAGAGAGAGCATTTGGGAAGGACAAACCCTGTAGTCTCTTAATTGTGCTCTATTCCATCCCTCTCCACTTGCAAAAAAATATATATATATTTATGATAAGCAACGACCAAACTAATAAACAAATATAGACGAAAAGCCACCAGCTAGACGAAAAATATTGTTTAATAACAAACAAAACTTGTACAGCTAAAATGTACTTCGAACAAACTTGCGACAAACTTAAAATGCCAAATAGAAACACTTAAAAAACAAGAATAGAATTCAATGTGAGCGCTTTCGTTTAAATATTTTAAACTTCCTCAGACAAAAAACATCTATTACATCACTTCCTTTTATAACCTTCACAGAAAATTGCGCCAAAATCAAATTCAAATTGGAGCATGCTCAGTAGCTAAAAAATGGGAAATAGAATTTCTAAATACAATTCAAGGAATGCTTAAACAACAGCAATTGAATACTAAAAAGACAGTAATAATACATTATATTATATAAAAATTTAAAAACTAATAATTTAGATCATTCTTTTTATATAAATCATGAAATCACAACTTCTCCAACCCTTAACATTTATAAATTATTAAATATTAAATAATAAATAATAAAATGTCACAACTAATATATTCCATATAGTAAATTATCATATAACATATATTATTATTAAACCAGCAAAATGACGATGGAAACTGTTGCTCAAAAAAACAACCAAACACAAAATCCAAATTGAGCAAAGTGGAGCCAAGGCTGGTAGAACGTACCACTTCTTTATTGCACAATTCCAAATACTCTACAGCACATAAACGCTTTACAGGAACAACCAGCGTTTTCGTTTCAAATGACTTCTTCAGATGAAAAGAATGCATATCACACAACACTCCCAGCTTAAATATAGTCAAGTTAATTATCTAAAATTATTCAATAAACCAATAAAGTAATTAAGTATGTGATGTTACCAATCCTTTTCTTTTACATACTTAAAAAACCTAGCTGAAAACGTCCATATTTTATTAAAAACAGTTCTAAAAATACTTTATCTAAATATTAATAATCTTCCTAATACATATTAAAAACACAAATACTCTTGTAATACTCTTACTAATTAATATAAACATCTTCAGTTTCTTAATACATATTAAAACCACATAAAAACTCTTATAGTACTCTTACTAATAAATAATAAATTTATAATAATAACATTTTCTATTTAATACATCAAGAATAAGTCAGTGAGAATAACAGTTTATATCCATATCAGGTGGTAACCATGAGGGAATAAAGGAAAAAATTACAAACAGGAATCATTAAACACAATTCACATTATTTGAGCACCTAAAGTTTTGCTGCTCTCATCTTTAAAACTGGGGCAAGGGAAACCATATAATTTAGACCTGGTGGTTTGTTAGCTTCCAGGGATAATTGCCACACCAATTCTCTATATTCTATAGAAGTTTCCCATAAACCTCCCCTAATGTCCTTTTCCACTACTTCTAAAACAAAAAAGTTAAAACTTGATTCCTGACAACAAATTTTGTGTCTGTAAAGTGCATTAGTAGTGCATTTTGTTCTTACTTCATAATTATGCTCATATATTCTGTTTTTCAGTTTTCTTTCTGATTTTCCCACATAAAACGCATTACAGTGGTCACATAACCCTGAGTGAATTCACTCAGAGAATTTATGAGCATGAATATGCCATAAAAAAATAAAAAATTAAACAACGCACTAGCAAAACATATAAATGAATGTAATAATCATAATTTTAATTATATGGTAATAGATCAAGTGGAAATAGAAGAAAGAACCCCGTGGAACAATTTTTAGAAGAAAGAGAACTTACCTGGCAAATTAAATTACAAGCTGATTGTATGCCAGGCTTAAATGAAAGAAGTTCTATAGGGCCAATTTTAAAATTAAAAGCATTGACTCGTAATAAAATTCAAGATTAATTTAATATTTGATTTTAAGTATTTTAATAATTTTGAGTGTATATGGAGGAAGCTATGTAATAATAATATATGTTATATGATAATTTACTATATGGAATATATTAGTTGTGACATTTTATTATTTATTATTTAATATTTAATCATTTATAAATGTTAAGGGTTGGAGAAGTTGTGATTTCATGATTTATATAAAAAGAATTATCTAAATTATTAGTTTTTAAGTTTTTATATAATATAATGTATTATTACTGTCTTTTTAGTATTCAATTGCTGTTGTTTAAGCATTCCTTGAATTGTATTTAGAAATTCTATTTCCCATTTTTAATAAAATTTTTTTAATTTTTATTTTTTGATTTTGTATGGGTTTTTAAAAGGGAGTTTTGAGGGTTTGGGGGTTTTTTAAAATTTTTGGGTGTTTGTGAACCCCTTTTGGTAAATGTTTCATTTGCCCTTTATGTATGCTGTTAAAGATTTTAGTTTCCCCAATTTTTTGAAAAAAATTTAATTTTTACCTCTTTCATCTATTTGTTTATAATATTTTTTTAAATTTAATTTATATTTATTTTATTATGCTTTTGTAACGTTTCATTTTTGACCCCTGTTGGTTCGTTCTTCTCCCTGTGTTTGTGTGGGTTTGCTTTTGGGCCCTCCCATGTTACAAAGACATGTCTGCATTATTTCTTCCTGGGCCTCTGCTGAAAATTTGTTTATTTGTTCCAAGTCAGACTGTCCTGATTAAAAAATGTTAAATAAAATTGATAGGCATTTGAATTTCAGACTTACGGTCTTCTGAATGTTTAATTCCTTGCGTATTTGATGGTGCAGTGGTCGTATTGTTGCCTCACAGCCATAGGTTTTCTGGTTTGATTCTTGGTTGGGGTGGCTTCTGTGTGGAGTCTGCATCTCCTCCATGTGTTTGTGTGGATTTGCTCTGGTGCCCTGCCATTTTACAAAGACGTGTCTGCAGTTGTAATCCCTGCTGAAAATTGGTTTTGTTCTGTCCGCAGTAAAATTGGCAGGCATTTGAATTTCAGACTTCAGGTTTCTGAATGTTTAATTCCTTGCATAATTGATGGTGCGGTGGTAGTATTGTTGCCTCACAGCTATAGGTTTTCTGGTTTGATTCTTGGTTGGGGTGGCTTCTGTTTGGAGTCTGCATCTCCTGCCTGTGTTTGTGTGGATTTGCTCTGGTGCCCTGCCATGTGTCTGCAGTTTTAATCCCTGCGTCTCTGCTGAAAATTGTTTTTGTTCTGTCCGCAGTAAAATTGACAGGCATTTGAATTTCAGACTTCAGGTTTCTGAATGTTTAACTCCTTGTATAATTGATGGTGCAGTGATAGTATTGTTACCTCACAACTATAGGTTTTCTGGTTTGATTCTTGGTTGGGGTGGCTTCTGTCTGCATCTCCTCCCTGTATTTGTGTGGATTTGCTCTGGTGCCCTGCCATTTTACAAAGACGTGTCTGCAGTATTAATCCCTGCGTCTCTGCTGAAAATTGTTTTTGTTCTGTCCTGAGTAAAATTGACAGGCATTTGAATTTCAGCCTTCAGGTTTCTGAATGTTTAATTCCTTGCAGATTTGATGGTGCAGTGGTAGTATTGTTGCCTCACAGCTATAGGTTTTCTGGTTTGATTCTTGGTTGGGGTGGCTTCTGTGTGAGTCTGCATCTCCTCCATGTGTTTGTGTGGATTTGCTCTGGTGCCCTGCCATTTTACAAAGACGTGTCTGCAGTTTTAATCCCTGTTGAAAATTGTTTTTGTTCTGTCCAAGTAAAATTGACAGGCATTTGAATTTCAGACTTCAGGTTTCTGAATGTTTAATTCCTTGCAGATTTGATGGTGCAGTGATAGTATTGTTACCTCACAACTATAGGTTTTCTGGTTTGATTCTTGGTTGGGGTGGCTTCTGTCTGCATCTCCTCCTGTATTTGTGTGGATTTGCTCTGGTGCCCTGCCATTTTACAAAGACGTGTCTACAGTATTAATCCCTGCATCTCTGCTGAAAATTGTTTTGTTCTGTCCAGTAAAATTGACAGGCATTTGAATTTCAGCCTTCAGGTTTCTGAATGTTTAATTCCTTTGCAGATTTGATGGTGCAGTGGTAGTATTGTTGCCTCACAGCTATAGGTTTTCTGGTTTGATTCTTGGTTGGGGTGGCTTCTGTGTGGAGTCTGCATCTCCTCCATGTGTTTGTGTGGATTTGCTCTGGTGCCCTGCCATTTTACAAAGACGTGTCTGCAGTTTTAATCCCTGCTGAAAATTGTTTTTGTTCTGTCCCCAGTAAAATTGACAGGCATTTGAATTTCAGACTTCAGGTTTCTGAATGTTTAATTCCTTGCAGATTTGATGGTGCAGTGGTAGTATTGTTGCCTCACAGCTATAGGTTTTCTGGTTTGATTCTTGGTTGGGGTGGCTTCTGTGTGGAGTCTGCATCTCCTGCCTGTGTTTGTGTGGATTTGCTCTGATGCCCTGCCATTTTACAAAGACGTGTCTGCAGTATTAATCCCGCCTCTGCTGAAAATTGTTTTTGTTCTGTCCGCAGTAGAATTGACCGGCATTTGAATTTCAAACTTCATGTTCTTTCAGAATACATAGTAGCACAACCTTTTTCTAGCAATTTTCTAAGTTTATAAGATGAATATTTTAAATTTGTCCCTATTTTTGGGACTGTATTCCCCCATTATTGGCTTCGTCCAGGTTTTTGTGCTAAGGTTGACAGCTATGGCAAGAACTGAATTCACTGAATATGAACTGTAGAATTATGCATATTTACTGATAAAGGTGCACTGTAGAATTGTGCATATTTACTGATAATGGTGGACTGTAGAATTGTGCATATTTACTAATAATGGTGGACTGTGGAATTGTGCATATTTACTAATAATGGTGGACTGTAGAATTGTGTATATTTACTAATAATGGTGGACTGTGGAAGTCTGAGTAGACTTTTTATGATAAATGTTCTCAACTGGGCAGTTTGCCATTATGGGTGCATATGTTTTGTTTCATTGCTTACTGGAAAATGTTCAAAACAAATTTAAAACACCCTCTAACAAGTGTACTGTATTGTACAAGGAATATAATTTTTAGTACAATGAGGAAGGTGTATCAAAGAGCACATGTATGTTTCATATGCAAGGGGCCTATGATTCAAAACAGCCCAAAATTAATCTTTATCTGCCACTGGCAAAATGTATTTTCTTTGAATGTGGGTTTCAATGCTGTTTCAAGGGCAGAGAAGTTTTAATGCTAAGTTTTCATTGTGAGACTGCATTGCTTTGTTTAACAGATTACTTAATGTTTGTGCTGTAAAATACAAAATAAAACTTTCAAATGAAGTCCAATCATTGAAGTAAAGCAGTATGCACATTAGTGTTTATGGTAAATGGAGTGAAATAGCCAAGTAATGGTTAATTGGAATGGCTGCAGAGGCTCCAGTTCAACCATTATTTTGTCAGGGGGGGGAAGGGCAGCAAACTCAGACAGGCCCAGCTGAACTATACCTCCCAACTGTCCAGATTTTCAAAGAATGAATAGATTTTTGCTTCTTATTTTTGGTTTGTTGTTCATAAAATTTGTAGTTTTAATTCCTAAATGATTTGCCAGAAGTCACTAAATAATAAGTTTCAGACTTCATAACCTTCATAAAAATGCATGTTAAAGTAAGAGCCGTTCTATCAACTGTCTCAATTTATACAAGAGCAATTTTTAGTACTGTTTATATGTGCCCCTAATATATTTGGCCTTGTTCAGATTTACTGCATTAACAGGTTGAGAGGTACATGCAAATAAATTGCTTTATAGAATTAGGCATAGCCAACCTCTCAACTGTCCCAATTTTTGGCTCAAAATGTTGCTCTTCCCCCTAATAATCCCTCCAAAAATAGCAATTTTGGAAGAAAACATGGAGGGTTTACAATTAAGAAATAACTGTAATAAACAAAGTTATAGATTACTTGAAATGCATGTAGATTCTTTTATTTTGTCAGCTGCTCAAGGTAGCAGTACTAATATTAAAGTGTCCCTTCTTTGACAGGTAGAAGCTGTATTGTGTGTCTATTTTATATTTTTGCATCACATTTTTGGTCCATTTTCATAAAATTGTGTTTTTGGCAAATTAGTGACAAATCACTAAAGACTGAAGTTAGAAAATGACAGACATTTGAGTTTCAGATTTTATACCCTTCAGAAAATTCATACTAATGCAAGACCTATTCTATTATCTTTCTAAGTTTATTAGAGCAATATTTAAAAATTGTCCTTCTTGTTGTGCCTTTGTCCCACTTCTGTGTATGGCTTTGTCCAGATTTCTTGCTCTTGAAGTTGAGAGGTATGACAAATGTGTCAGGGCCATCACAGTCAGCCAGAGAGATTTCAAATTGTGACATGCTTGTTGCACCCCACTCCCCATGTAGTGACTCTGGATGTGTCCAAGCAAGGCAAGGAGTAGTTGTATCTACCTTGGATGGGGAGGACACACTGCATAAGTACTACAGTGGCTTTTCGTCTGTCCTTGATTTTGCAGAATGGTCTGGTTTCTGTCATATTTTTGTACTGTTGATTTATGCTTATTACTCAAAGTGCCTGTTGCTCTGTGTTTAAGTAGCAATGCTTTAATGACCATAAGGTAAGCTTGTCTGACATCGTAAGATGCAAGTAAGCTTTAATAAGCATACTGTTAAAGAATTGCCAACATTGAAAGCCTTTCTGTTGTTGCCATGCAGAGAATACTTGACTAGATAATGTATAAGCCTTGGGTATTAAAGGACAGGATTCCATTATTTTAAAAGCTCATTACACTTGTTGGAGACTTCCAGTCATCTCTACAGGCTTTACCCGTAAACTAAACAGAATGCCAATCATGTGTGGTCCATAACCTGTACAGTAATCCTTTAAGCAATGTATCTTGAGCTTGTTTCTTGTTTGCTTTTCATTTTTTACTTTTATCATGTTTTCCCCATGAAACGTCAGGCAGCAGGTCTTTTTTGGATAAGAAACATTTTTACAAGTGGGGGCATCACATAGATTTCTACTTTCAGCATGTTGCTTGGTACTTTAATAAAGCTGAATATATTATAATTAGAACTGCAGTGCAAGGAGAAGTAGTTTGAGTTGAGTGCTTCTGGTTTTTCTTATACTTGATTTTGACTGGCATTCCAGTAATGTATTTAAAAAGTAATTTATTTTTTCATGCCTCACAACCTTTTGTTTCCATCTAGATATTAAGTAAGCTGTCATGCAGCCAATGCATTGAAATATTTTTATTCTTCTACACTTATTTTTGTCTTGATTGGACTTTCATAATGATGGTTTGCCACCCAGGGCAGCGTATTTAATTAAAGTTAGTTTTTTTGTGGTTTTGTGCATAGCTCCTCCCCTTTATGGTTGACCACACCCCTTCCCTTTGACCCCGCCCATTCAGCGTCTCCTGCAGCCCCCCTGTGATTTGAAGTCACCAGCCGCCACTGTAGCTATGTAAACAATGTTGCTGGTTAAGCAACTAGCTGATCCATGAAAAACATATATCTGTTTGGTAACCGGATGCTTAAATGTGTTACTACAATTGATTACATTGCAGACCTTGCAGAAGCCACATTTCTTTGTTCCTGATGAATTATTAACTACATAGCTGGTACCTGTCCCATCATTTATACATAAAATTCTTTTAAGATTATTTTTGTTTTTTAGATAAGAAACTTGGGTTGTCTCCAACAATCTCTTTTAGCTTTTTATCAGAAGTTAGAATCGGCCAAAACTTTTTGATCACTTGGCATACATTATCTTGGTCCATGGTGTAAATCAGGTTAACCCTTAAATTAGATTTTCTTTTTTTCCATAACTGAAGATGATGTACTTTCACCTTCTGTAATCTTAGGGGAGTAAAAAGGTTTACCTTTTCCTTTATGTATGTCAGTAATTCTAATCTTATTCAATTCTAAGTTTTTCTTTCCATAGCCTCGTTGGCTAAAATTTTTAATAAGCCTCTCTTCTTCTTGGAGAAAGGTTTCATCTTCTGTACATAACTGTGAAATCCTTGTAAATTGATTTTCAACAATATGGGATGCATTCTAGAAAAGTGGAGCATGTGGTTTCGCCACATATCTTTTCTGTAGAGACAAGTGTCTATCCCTTTTACCAGATCTAGAAACAGTCTCACATCCAGAAATTCAATCATCTCTCTAGATGTTTTTACATCAAATTTCAGGAAGGTAGTTGTCTGTGACAGAAAATTAACAAAACATCTTAAATCTTCTTCATTGCCCTTCCATACAATGAAGGTATCATCCACAAACCAATTGTAGAGAATTATCTGGTCATTCCAAATGTTACTAGCATCCTTGGACCAACCTCTCTCCCATTTGGCTAAAACCAAGTTTGCATAACTATTGGCACAGGGGGTGCCCATGGAAAACCCCCCCCATCTCTGCCAATAGTAGCTATCATCATAGGTGAACACATTGTAGTCTAGCACGATTTCCAAAAGGTCACATATCAAGCGTGATTCCACCATCTCTTCAGTTAGGAACTCTCTTACAGCTTCAATGCCATAATTGTTTGGTATAGAAGTGAATAAACTATTCATGTCTAGAGTGACCAATAGCAGACTATCGAGATCATCTCAATTTTCTAGAGCTGTGTATAGATGTCTTAGAAACTCAGCAGTATCTTTAATAACAGTGGAGGCCCTAGGTAACATATTTTTTATTTCATGTTTAATAAACATAGAAATGGATTCCATCAGCCATCCTCTGCCAGCCACCATTGGTCGCAAAGGTGGACGTTTGAGATCTTTGTGAATTTTTGGTAGTCCACTGATAGTTGGTATAGTGGGGAGCTCAGTGACAAAGATATCATAAAAATTCTCATTTATTTCTCTTTGTAATAGCATCTCTGTTTTTATGGTATTTACCTGTTTCAATGCTGTGGAACTACAATGCTATTTGGCTTTTGTGATAGCAAAGCTATATATTTCCAATACACTGTTAATTTAGCATAGTAAAAGCTTGTAATTGAAGTTGTTGCTCTGAAGCTGTATATTTATCGTTTTGGATAATCAGTACGCTTGAAGATACAGACAAAATATCATTATCTGTTGTGTAACGCTCTTCTTATATTTACATCACTGACAGGGATGACAGGTGGTGGTTGAGGTTTCTTTTTTGGGGATAAACTCTTGGCTAGGCTTGTAAGAGCCCCAGGGCCATTAGTCTAGTAACCTCCTATGATCCTATGACTCTATCTCTAATCACTTCAAAAGAGCAGTTGTATACTTCTTCTCATATATGCTAACTACAGAAATAATCAGTCAAGTATCACATTTTTGATTTTACTGAGTCTGTACAACTTTTCTTCAAGACTTTTTGGAGAGCAAGTCATAGATGAAAAGTGAAAATTTTGTATTGAAACGTGTTTCATGAATGGGACTATTGCTGCTGCCACTTTATCAAGAAGAGGTTCACCCCAATCACTAATTAAAACTGGAAGCACAAAGCAGGCAATTAATCAGGTCAGCACAGTCGTGAGCCAAAAGGAGTACATCAGCAAGATGTCAGCCAGACTGCAGTAGTGATGTCTGCAAACCTCAGTATAGAGAACTGGGCAGTTAGAGTCAAGGAATATACCTACTGAGTAAGTGCTATATTCCTCAGTTTTGTAGCTGAACAAGCCTTCCCCAAAACATAGAATGGCAGCTTCACATTCATGCTTACCTTTAACTACCACAGACCATTCTCTCTTTACAACTTCATTATATAGTCATAGTTTCCAAGAAAAAGATGCTGAAATACAATTAAAACCAATATTTTTATGCCGATCATTATACAGGTAATTCTGAAGAAAAAACAAACTTTTTTATTATTCTAATGGAACAAACCTGGCCCTTAAACTTTGAGATCAGGCTCTATTATTTTAGCTTTTTTTTTTTTTTTTTTTGAAGGAAGGTATCTGTAAACTGGCAATTAGTTTTTAACTATATTTATATCTTAAGAAAATCAGGCACTGCTGTTCTCCTCTTTGAATAAAGAGGATTGTGTGTACATTAGAAATTATATTTATTTGGCAACAGAAGAAAAAAATATCTATTCTGCCCATTAAGTGCATTTAAAATGTATTTATATTATTTATCTAAGGTACTGAGAAGTCTAATCCTATTACCAATAACAACGAATTGTAAATGTCACTCTACATGAAAAAGACAAGATAGCAAATAATTATAAAACAATAAAATAAAGCAACTAAAACCTCTCATTTTCAAATGTTAAATCCTGAAACAATAAAAGGTGTCCCACTGTAAGTCATAAGATGGTCTTCTAATCAGATGGTAGCATAAAGACCTACTAAATGAGATTCTGTCTCACATGTCATGATCAAGGAAGGTAGTTCATTCTAAAGGACTGTGACAAACGCAACAAAAAGAAACCCTGCTACAAATTTGAAGTTGGCTCTTCTAAAGAACCAGCAGCCTTTCATCTGATGATCTGAGCTGCTAGATAAAGATATAATGGCACATCAGTTCTTCAAAATAAACAGGACCCAGATAATGTAGAAAACAGCAGGTGAGAGCAAGGATTTTAAAATCATACATAGCTACAAATGTAATCAGCACAAATTACCCAACACAAATAATATGGACCATGCTGGTAGTACCAGTCAAGAACCTGGTTACAAAGTTTTACACACTGTGTAGGCAGCCCGGATTGTTGTCTGAAAGCCCCTAGGCATTACAGTGGTCTTCTACTTCTTCTTCTTCATTTGGCTTTTCCCATTTAGGGGTCACAACAGCGGAACACCTGTCCACTCATGATTAGCAGTGGAGGTTTACGGTGTTGAGTTGCCAGCCCAGTGCCCAACCTTCCACAGTAGGCACACACACACATACACTCACACATAAGGCCAATTTAGAGTGTCCAATCCACCTACAGCATGTCTTTGGGATGTGGGAGGAAACCAGAGCACCCAGAGGAAACCCACACGATCACAGGGAGGAAATGCAGACTCTGCACATAAGGCACCCTAGCTGGGGTGGGCATTACAGTGGTCTAATGACGGCAATATCAGATCATAAATTATCATGACCAGGTAAGACCCTAGTATATAACATCTAATCCAGACTGTATTCTTCTGATTGGAGCAAGACATCCTGATAACAGACCAGAGCTGCAACTAGAATGAGGAGAAGGAGGTGGCTGCCCAGGTGCAAGGTGTTAGTGGGTCTTATTGGCAGGTGTAGATAGTTCAGGAGTGCATTACCAACATTCATTTATAAAGCAACTTTGTAAACAATTGCCAGTACTGCATCTGTGGCCACAAGTAAAGTGCTCAATATATATATATATATATATATATATATATATATATATATATATATATATATCTAAAATAAGTCAATTCACCCAGTGAAATTCAGCAAAAACACCCAAGGAGGTAGATGAACGTAGTTCAGGAAGGCAGCAGGATATACAAACACATAAAATATATAGCAGTTTAATGAAACAAAACAGAAATGTAAGCGCTTTCACAGTATTACAATCCGCTTCATCAGACATACATATTAAAGTGCATTAAACTCTCTTAAATACAATGAAACCAAAGCTAACAACCAATGATTAAAATAAAACAATTAATCAATTAAAAACAAGTGACTTCAAGTGTATACAGTTCAAGGAGAACCTCACAGTATAACAATTCAATAGCGACTGATGTATAATAAAACCTATACTACTAATATTAAAAACATAAAAATGTGTAAATACATATAAATGAATATGTGTAAATGATACAAACAAACCTTAATAGTAAATTATTTAATCCTTCTAGATTTCAGTAAAGGTTTCAGAGGAACAGCATCATTAAGTCCCCTCCCCCTATGTGCGCCTAATCTTAAAATCCATTTAATTTCTAATGTTTCCGTAGAATTAACTATATCACCTAACCTAACATTTACATCTTGTACCTGTAAAACCTGAAAGCAAAATGTATGTTTCTCTCTAAATTGTGAAGTGTGCTTGGTTAAAGCACTATAAGTGTATCCTTTAGTAGTGCAATACACAGCCTAATGCGTTCATGTAAAGTGCGATTAGTTTTACCTACATAGAATGAATAACAGTCTATGCAAGATGCTATATAAACTACATTTTTTGTGGTACAATTACTAGAATTTCTTAGTTCCCATAAATAACCTGTGTCAGGATGCCTAAAAATCTCGACTCATCCACAGAAGAACACTGTGCACACTTCCCACATCTTTTCGTTCCCAGCCATAATGTGCTTCTTACATTGTTAGAAAGTGGATAGCATAACTGATGTTTTAGACATTTCTTATTTTTATGAATATATGTAGGATAATCACCTACAATGTTTCTTGTCAAGTCATCTGTTAACAAAATGTGCCAGTTTTGAGCTATGGTTTCTTCTATTTTACTTATGTTCATAGCATAAGGTAAAATAACTGGCAGCTTTGTTGGCATTGTTGTGGAAGTTGAAGTCCGTGAATGCATGGATCTGTGTGAAAAATAAGGTTTAGCTCGACCTTCTCTCTCTAATTCCACTTGTTTATATATTTTATTAATTTCATGCTCATCATACCCTCTCCCTAAGAAACTAACTTTCAGTTTAACTAGTTCATTGGTATACACTTCTTCATTGCAACACAATCTAGATAATCTCATTGTTTGCCCTTTAACTATATTATGAAATATTCTGGGGTTATGCATGCTATCTCTATGTAAAAAAGTAGGCTTATAGCAAGGTTTCCTATAAACTGTAGTACTACATATTCCTTGTTTTATATGAATACTAACATCCAAATAATCTATGTTATTTCGTGAATGTGTTAAAGTAAATTTTAAAAAGTCACTACTCTTATTAATTCTATCATAAAATTGTAGAAGTGACCTTTCATCATCCTGCCAAAGAATAAAAAGATCATCCACAAATCTCCTGTAATATATAATCTGTGATGTTGTTAAAAGATGTTCCAATTCCCAAGATACCATTACTAAATTAGCGTAAATATTGGCGCAACTAGTGCCCATCGCTACGCCTGTTGTTTGTTTATAGCAAGTATTTTGAAATAAAAAGATGTTATTTCCTAACACAATTTCTAACAGCATACATAATAAATCTGCTCTATTTCTATCAACTAATCCTTGCTCTATCATGAGTGTTTTCACCACATCTATCCCTTTAGCATTTGGGATAGACATGAACAGGGCAACCACATCTAAGGTAACCAACATTACATCATTTAAACTATTCAGCTTATTTGTAGTTTCAAATAAACTTGTCAGAAATTGCTCCGTATCTTAATACATAAGTATAATTAGAGAGAACTTTTTTTAGTTCTATATCTAAATAATCGGAAATTGGTTCTGTCAACCAATTTGATCCAGCAACTATGGGTCTAAATTTGGGATGGACAGGATCTTTATGAATTTTGGGTAAACCTTGCAACCTAGGTATAAGAGGGAATTCAACAATACAGTACTTTCCTTAGTTATTAAACCCATATGTAAACTCTCGTCTAGGGCACTAAAGATACTTTGTTGCATATTATAAACAACATCCACTGAAATTTCCTGGTAAATACTATCTTGTTGTAACATCTCAATCATAGTAGTGAAATAATAGTGAGCATCCATAACTACAATAGGACCCCCCTTATCTGAGGGCCTGATGACAATTTCATTATTATTTCTAAGTTGGTCAAGTGCTATTTTTTTCATGTCTAGTTAGGTTGTGTTCATGATGGTTAGTGTAAAGAATGTTATCATTATAAATATTGTTCTCACACGCTTTCAAGAAAGTTTCAACATTAGACGGTAGAGGTGGAGCATAAACACTTTTCTTTTTAAAACCATTACCCCCTTCAATAGTATGCTGTACTTTGTCATTATACATAATTTTTAATGCAAGATTACAGGTGAATAAACGAATGGCAATAACTGCTTCAATAACCTCAATCGAAGTAGTAGGTATAAAGGTTAAACCTTTATTAAGTAATGCTACCTCACGTTGAGAAAGTTCATAGCAGGAAATGTTCCAAATTATGTTTCCTGTCCCCACATCTTTTTCAGTGTTTGTGTATGTTCTGGAACCAGTGCTTCTTTCAGTTTGTGTCCTCGGTAATTCTCCCTTTCTTGCAAACCTCTCTGTTCTCGACGAATTGGAAGGGGTAGGGTAGGAAAACCCTGCATGTGGATATTGTCCCTATTGTCATGATATATCCTCCGTCGCACTGAGTCTTCTGTAGAAGTTGCATCAGATGCAGATTTCTTAGAGGTTTCCCCCGTGGAAGCTTCCATAGGTGTAGAATATACAGATTTAACCAGTATAGGTGTTGTGGCCTCCCCTTCTCCTTGCTGAACCAATAACAGGTCAGCTTCATTATTTGAATTAATTGTCTCAGTTGGTTTGTCTAAAGCATCAAGAGGTAAAGGCAACAGATCTCTTTGTTGCATACGCCGCCCCTCTTTGTCTTTATTATTGTCAGTCTGTTGACTAGCATCAGGGATTCGTTCCTGGTTCCATGCTGAATGCCTACGAGGATAATTATTGTGTATAACATATTCACCATTGTTATTAGTAGAATTATTTGATATTTTGGTGTTAGTGGGTCTTATTGGCAGGTGCAGATAGTTCAGGAGTGCATTACCAACATTCATTTATAAAGCAACTTTGTAAACAATTGCCAGTACTGCATCTGTGGCCACAAGTAAGGTGCTCGATATATATATATATATATATATATATATATATATATATATATATATATATATATATATATATTTGTGTGTGTGTGTGTGTGTGTGTGTGTGTGCATGTGTGCTACAGTTGCTACAGTTACAGACTTGGAGGTGTTCTGCTGGGGGACTGCATAAGGTGCCAGGTGAGCTAACTACACTTCTGTGACAGACAGCACCTGGTACTTCAGAGTCAATCTTTTGTCAAGGATTTGACCAAAATCATAGATACTGAAAATAAAATCCAGTGAATTCCTACATATGTAGTCAATGGAGATGGCAAAAGATGGTGAGAAAGGTGATTAATAGAACAAGTCTAAATGAGTTTGGTCTTCACTGGACTGGGTATCAAACTATACGTGAACATCCAATTAAAATGTGAACCCAGGCAGCCCTGTAAGGTTGAGAAATAAAGCAAAAATGTCATCAGCATAATTCTGACTGGAAATACCTCTTCTTAGCATGACCTCCCCAAATGACAATTTATACACACGGAGCAAGTGTGCCAAAATTGAACCCTAAGGTAAACCAGATTCCAGCAAGTTAAGGTCCTAAAGAAGTCAGACCAGACAGTATGGGTATGTCCAGAGAGGTAATAAGCAAACTAACCAACCAAAGACAGTACCTCATATTCCACAATGCATCTTTCAGGTAATCAGAATACTGTGGTCCATCATGTCAAATACTGTTTAGAGATCATTTAGGATCAAGACAGAATACTTTAATTGGTCTTTCACCATCAGGCGTTCTTAACTATGTGAATGAAAATGGCCTCCACAGTGTGCTTTGATATAAAACTGAGGTGGCACAGATCTAGCAGGCCTTGAGATATTAACCAAAGGTACAAGGGTTAATTTCTTCCACCACCATTTGCCTGTTGTGAGATTGTGAGCAAATCACTTAAGCAAAAAAAAAAAAAAAAAACAGTGCTCTTAAGCTGAGTCTGAAAACGGTTCACTGTTTTACCCAAGTTAACAGATATGAATAAAATATAAATCACCTACTAGATAACGTTTCAAATTATAGGGAGGTTTGAAAGAAACAATAGTTCTCCATACAAAGCTAGCTTATTAACGACTAGAGTAAACAGTGATTCTTTTAAAAATATATGATAAAACCCAGTCCTTGGGGAAGAGTGAAAAGTCTGAAAAATCATTAGTCCTAGTGATTGGGATAAGATCTTAACTATTTCATTAGGCTACAGTGCAATACGCTGGAAGGCAGCCACATCAGTGAAACACATTTATGCATTCAGCTTAAACCAAATAATTAAACTCTGCCTTGTATATGTCAGGATTATCATTAGAAACACTACAATATCCAAAGGGCAAATCCAGGGGAAAAGAATGCCTTAATATGCAAAACTAATCTGCAAAAATCATACAGTCTCCTTACACTCAACTGAAGAAAAAAAGTTCAAGACAGTGAGGCAAGCCAGGCTGCACAGACTACGAACATCTGAAAAAGTACAGCTGAATGATTCATTTTTTATTTGTTGACCAGTTAGTCCCACAAAGCTAGTGGCCTCTTTTTGGGATAGACCTGAAGTGCTATTTTATATTACTGGAGAAATTTGCCCAGGGCATCAGGGAACTTCCTCTGCTCATTACAACATTCGAGGTACATGTGGCCATCAAGTGTGAAGCATCTGTTCTATTCCTACTGCAGTTACAGCTGACTAGAAATACCTCTTCTTAGAAAACATGGCAGCCAAAGAAAAGAGAGTTGAGGAGAATGCTGACTCCATAGAGATGTTGACTGGTTTTGAAGAGGAGAGAGAAGTTCGAGTGATGTAAAAAGATATTGAATCGAGGATACAGATGAGATTTTTCAGCGGGAGCTTTTCAAAGGGTCGAAAATTGGGGAAGAAGTTATTATTACAGACTTTCAGTCATGAGGGTTGTTGTATAATATATTAGACAATTTAATAGAATAAAGCGAACCAGAGATGGGAGCAGAAGTATCGTGGGGTGAAATGATAGAAAAATTAAATAAAGCAGACGAATAGTAAAGAAATCATTTGTGGAAGTGGATGGAATATAAAATGAAGCTAGAAGAGAGAGAAAGATAATGGAAGAGCTGAAGAATAAGCATGTATTCAGAATTCAGAGTAAGGAAGAAGTAGAGATGGACAGGTATGACATCTGGGACAAGATAGTTGTGCTGTTAGGCATAAGGTCACAGGAGGTAAGAGTCTTTAGCTTAATTAAAAGATACACTTATTGTGGCATTTTTTTGAGACTGCTGAAAATCTAGAAACATTTTTTTAAAAAAATACAGAGAGAGAGAAAAGATGAATACCCTTGGAATAAATATATTATAAAGACTTTTTTGAGAAACACAGAAAAAAGTCAGTATACAATTTTGAACAGAAACTAAAAGAGTGACTGTAAAAAAAAATATTTATTAAGGAACCGTAAAGGACATTTCCAATGTTTTTGTTAATACAGGATTTTGGGCAGGGGCTTGGAACTGTAATGTGATCTTGAGAATTCACAATGGTAAAACTATACGTATTCCAAGACTGATTGATGTTATTAGTCATATGGTTACTATTAAGTATTGGAGTCAACCGAGAACATGTTTTTTTGTGGAAAGGAGGGACATTTTGTAAATAATTGTGATAAAAAAGATGTTATTTATGTGGGGAAACTAGTCATTTTAACAAAATTGTGAAAAATATGCTATAAATGTAAGCAAACAGAACATGTATGGATGGATTGTGATAAGGAAAGGAGATTAGACTGTGATGTAGAAGAACAAAATGTAAATGAAAAAGAATATTGCACAGGAAGAACAACAAAAAGATAAGAGGGAAAGTGTAAATTATCCATGTTCACTTCTGAGTTTATATCAAAGGGGAAGGGGAGAGGGAAAGTGGAACAGAAGTTAGTGATGAAGAGGATATAAACTGGAAAATAGTTAAAAAGAAAAGTTCAATTGGGAAAAGGGTTAAAGACGGGAATTGAACATTTTAGGATTTAGGAGTGGAGGTTAGAAAGAAAAGAAATGGATGACTAAATTTCAGGTAGGTTAAAGAGAAGGGTGGCGAATAATCTTAGAATTTTATTTATTAACGTTAATAGTATAAAGAATATAGTTAGAAAAATTGGAGTTATAAAATGGTGCAATAAGTGAGTTGTAGATTTAATAGAATTAGAATATATTGAGATTTTACATAAAGAAGAAAACAGAGACACTATGGTTAGGTGGTATATTATGGAATTTCAGTTATGAAAATTGTTCAGGAATCGCTATATTGTATAGAAAAATAATAAAAATTTCAGATTATACTTTAGTTAGATTAGAAAGATTGATGGTAGTGGATTTCGGATGGAAAGGGAAAGCATACAGATTAATAACTATATAGGCATATGTGCTGTATAAAAAAGGGTAAATTATTCCTAGATTTATCATATTATGTTATAGTAAATGTGGATATAATAGTAACCAAACCACACTACTACTGTCTTAAAATCACCATGAACAACAGAGACAACACCAGACTGAGTCATTTAAGATTTTCCATGCATTTTATTAAATACCAGGGTTTAAATAGTTAAGAGCTTTTTTATCTAGAATGTACAAGGTTGCTTTTCAAGAAGAAGTACTGTTCACTACTATTGACATAGTGGATCTTTTCACTGTGATCCCACATGAGTTGGGTATAGACTGGTTTGAGCAGACTATTATGAGATTTGATTTTCTATCCCATATTGATTGACGCATTATTGTTGAACTCATGAAATTGGTTCTTAAATATAACTATGTGTATTTTGAAGGGGAAATATTTGAATGGGAAAGAAGATACATTGTTAATTCTCCATATTTTAAAAATTATTACCTCTGTACTAAATTTTTGGATGAAATCTGTGTTATGTGGACAGGATCTAAGGGTTACTTGGTTGAATTTATTAACTATTTATCTACTGCTACTGATTTTCTTAAATTCGTATCCCACATAACAGAAAATTAATTGAATTACTTGGATGTCTTAATTTACATAACAATAGAGGGTTATGGAGATATTTATCTAAAATTTATTCTAAATCAACCGACTGTAACTCTTTCCTTCAATTTAGTAGTGAGCATCCTTTGTCTCAAAAAAGAAGCATTGTCAAAGGCCAACTGATACATGCATTTCACATGTCTTTGTTGATTTTGTGGACAAATGCGAAAACATAAAGAACATGTTTTTACAAAGGGGTTACTCTAACTGGTTTTTATCTAAGATCATAACAGAAGTTATTTCTGGGAGCAAGAACTGATTTGGATGGTTCTAGTTAAAACACTGACATTAATACTATAAGATAGAATGACAAAACTTTTTTGCACTGCAATTTGTTTGGAATATAACATGGAATATTTTGTATAAAAGAGACCATTTGTAATTATTTGAATTTGTATAGTCAATTGCATAGTATATTAGATGTTTTTAAAAACACTCCTAAGTTTACATACAGGAAGGGGTTTTGTTTAATAAATTTTTATGAGTTAAAGTTCAGTGTATACACAAAATTAATAGGAAAACTGGTACATATAAATTGCAAACAATGCCCTTATACAAGTAACACTGAAGTAATACATTTTGAAAGTCATGGAAGAGATTTAAGAGTTTAGAGTTACTTTAACTGTAATACTATCGGAGCTGTATATATCTGTATTTGTGAATGTGATTCCTTTTACATTGGTAAAACGGAAAGGGCACATAAGAAACATATATACAAATAGGTATAGTTTGGAAGCTTGAGGTTTCAAAACTTCAACCTTTATATGGTAAAGACCATAAGATCAAAGTTTTGAAACTTCTAATAGTTTAAATGGAGATCACTGTATAGAGCAAGTGTGATCTCAGAGTTGGTATATTTAATCAGTAGGGGGTGTGGACGGCACAGGGGGGCTTGCCCCTTGCATAAATGAAAGAAAACATGTTTTTATTTCATTTATTGAAGTTCTGAACTTTCAAAACTTTGATGTTATAGTCTCGGCCATATGAAGTTCTAAGTTTTGAAAGTTCAAGCTTCCAAAGTTGATCCATATGAACACACATATATTACACATATTGTAAAAATTAATTATTTGGCAAAACATGCTAAAGTATGTGTAAACAACAGGTTTAAATTTTACTTCTTAGAACAAGTACAGAAAAACCCTACAGGTGACCATTGGAAAGATTTACTTGAATACCGGGAATTAAACTGGCAATTGTATTTACAGGCTTCCCTGGGTAAATTGATGCAATCTCTGTAGCAGCTGTTTTGAAATTAAGAGCTGCTAAATTATAATTTCAGTATTTTATTAGCAAAAGTTTTATATATTTGAACATTTTGTAACTTTGTATTATTTTATTATGCATGTTAGTATTTTGCATATGTTTATAGGGTCAGTCCCATATAAAAGTTTTTCAAAGAGTCCTTATTGCAATTAATTGATCCCTTTTAATAGGTTTTAAATCTTATTGGTAGATGATGCTTTGTACATGATTGATGACACTATATATTTACTGTACATAAGGTCTACTTAAGTTCTGATGAAGTCCATTAATTTGAACAAAAGTGCTTAAGATTTCCCACATATTTTATGAAATACCAAGGTTTAAATAGTTGATCTGTTATCATTTCTGTTGCTTGTGGTGATTTTAAGGCAGTGGTAGTGTGGTTTGGTTTTTGTTTTGATCTATGCCTAAGCCACTTCATTTTTTTACTTATTATTTTTTTATTTATTTTTTTTTGTTACTGGTGCTTACTCCAGCTACCATGTCCTCCTCAGATATAATAGTGACAGGAGACTTTAACTGCAACTTAGATGTAAAAAACAAAAATATAGTGCAGATAAGGTAACAGAAAAAAATAATAAAATGTGGAAAGTTAGAATTATGGAATCTGCAAAAGAGTACATATCAGAGAGAGAATTTTGAAACAGAGCTAGATTATGTTCGTCTAGCTAAAACTATGAAAACTTTAATAGAAGAAGCAGTAGAGACAGGTTTTTCAGATCAGTTAGCAATATGAATTGAAATAGATGACAATAAAGAGTATATTAAAACTGGAAAAGGAATTAAGAGAATTAGCGAAACTGAATTGAACAAGAAAGGTCAGTAAGATATAACGATGTTAGGGAAGGATCATTAAACAATGAGAGACTTTTATAAAGATTGGTCAGAATGGTGGATAATATTTAAAGAGAAGTATAAAATAACATATTTAGTATGGTAAAATAAGAAAATACAAAAAGATAAAGAGGAATATAGAGAAATTCAGAGAGCTGTTTTAACTGTAACACAAGAACAACAGCACTAGAATGACCAACAAGTCTTTATTTTCTACAGTTAAGCACTTTCATTCCAGTTTTAGGAACTTCAGAACTAAACACTTGATGCAAATGAAACACTTAAGTACTTAAAATCAACTATCACATGTTTAAAACTAACCTATAATATAGCTACTCCACTAAATACTTCAATTAACTAAGTGTTAAAATACTTTTAAGTGAAATTAAAGATGAGGTTTGTATGAAATGTAAGAATATTTTTATATCCTAATTTTAAATAACAAAACTATGTATAAATATACAACCTCTGGCTGTTCTAGTTGGATAAAGGAGTTTAATAAGAGAGAATTCCATAGATCTTGCAATATGACTTATACTTTAGATAGTAAAGCAATCTGAGATGTCTTTTTTAGAAATTGGAATATTTTTAGAATGGATAATTTTTATATAAGAAAATGGGGATGAAGCCAATATTTGTTTATAGGAAGGATAGCTTTTTTAAAGATTTATTGGAAACAGAGACAAGTAGTAATATTTCAAAACAAAATAAAAAAGTAGGTATGTTTAAATGTGTGTTTTGCACATAGTGAAAACACATAAAGTGGATAATAAATTCACTATTAAAAAACATGACATACAAAATCAACAAATATTGTAATTGTGAATCTATACAAGTGGTATATTTAGGAATATATGAAATGTGTCCTACCTTTTATATGGGAAAAAAACTAGAAGAAAATTTAAAAAAGCATATGTATGAACATTTCATGGACATAAAAAAACACTAATGCAATATTTAGACACATACAACAACATCAGGATCATCAATTCAAATTGTTGGTAATTGATCGGGTATTAAAAGATGTAAAAGGTTATTATATGAATGAACATTTAGATAAACGAGAACTAGAGTGGCAGCTCAGGTTAGACTCCACTAGTTATCCAGATTTAAACAATTCTATTTCTTTAAATCCAGTTTTTAAATTAAAATATTTTAATGCTTAATTAGTTAATTGACGTATTTAGTGGAGTAGCTATAGTATAGGTTGGTTTTAAACATGTGATAGCTGATTTTAAGTACTTAAGCATTTCATTTGTATCAAGTGTATAGTTTTGATGAAGTTCCCAGAATTGGAATGAAAGCACTTAACTATGGAAAATAAAAGCTTGGTTGGTCTTTCTAGTGCCATTGTTCATGTGTTACAGTTTGGTTTGTGCAAAAGTAAATATATACAGGAAATGGGAGTGAAATATCCTGTTATTATGTCTTATGCTGATGATATAATATGAACAGCAAAAAATGAAGAAGAAATGAAAAAGATAATTAGAAATTTATATAATAGACTACTAGAAGTTGGAATAAGCATTAGTAAAGAAAAATGTATGAGTTTAGGAGGTGATAAAGAATTGGAAGGGATATGATTTGGAAAAATATTAGTGTTAGGAATTAAATTTAGAGATTATAATATAATAAAAGAACGATGGGAGAACATTTTGAGAGATTTAATAAGGCTTAGTATTATATACAGTAGGTATAAATTGTTAAGTCATAAAGCATATTTGATAAATACAGTATGGATGGGGAAATTATCATATATAGCTAGTGTATATATGGTCCCAAGAGATACGGAAAAAGAGTTTATTGAAAATATTTTTCAATTTATTTTGGCATCTAGATTAAATCCTTTCAAAAGAAGCATTCTGTGCATGGAAAAGGAGAAAGTGGGTCTAGGTTCACTGAATTCAGTAGTATACGAAGCATCTTTAAATCTATATAAGGCCTTGGAATGGATAAATGGAAAAGCAAATAAGCTGGTGATAAGTATATTTAAAGAGAAATATAAAACATTAGTTTAATTAAATAAAAATAAAAGAGAGAAAGAATAGAGGAATGAAGAAATGAGAATGTACCAAGAAAAGATAAAATTGTGGAAGCCAAAGATAAAAAGAAGAGAAGAAAACAGGAAAATCTGCCACAAAAATATTATGCTGTAAATTATTGTGTGAATCCATGGGAACATTTAAAAGAAGGAAATGTGCAAGCTATAAAGCAAATAAATAGATGGTGTATGAAAAATGTTGCATGCCAAGATTTCTTATGGAGGTCACAAATTAATAATTTACCAGTAAAGGGAAATATGCCTTATAAAAAGAAAATAAAAAAGAAATGTTCTGACTACTTACAGTTGTGCTTTCAGTTCCTCATCTAATGAACTATACAATTTTAAATTATCTACAAAAAAGATGAGAGATCTTTACACTTTGTTGCTTTCTGGGAGCCAAACTGTAGCCATGACCTTATTTGTTAAGCAGAGAGCTTAATGGGTTAAGGACAAAACAAAAGAGCAGCGGTGACAGAGTCTCACCCTGGAATATCCCCCTTTGAATTTGTATCCCCGGAATAATATTTTGTCCTTTATCATGGCTTAACTGGAAGTGGTTTGCCAATGTTTCACGGTCGCTATAATGTAATTAATCAGTGTAGGGTGTATCTTATACATTTTTAAGCAATCTTTTATCCATGAATATGGGATACTGTCAAATGCTTTTTTGTAGTCTATCCGTGCCATACTTAGATTCTTCTACAGTTCTCCGTTATGATTTTATTTAACAGCAAATGATCATTAATTCCATATGACTTTGTTTTTATTACCCTTTTGTTCTACTGCCATGAATGAGTTTTCTACTAAATGACTATAAACTCTGTTGGCATGAATTCTAGTGTATAGTTTATACGTTGTCGGAAGGCAAGCTATTGGTCTATGTTTTTTATGTTAGCTTGCAGGTTTGCTCTTAATTAGGAGTATTATTTTTGCTATTGTTAACCAGGATGGTGTCTGTTCAGGGTATGCATATAAATAGTTCTTACTCATGGCTAAATTCTCATGCAAAGATGTTAATACTTTTAGCCAAAAGTTAGGTACTGTATCTTGGCCTGGGGTTTTGCAATTAGGAGCTTTTCTTAACTTTGTTTCAGTCTCTCTAGCTGTTACTTCATCCCATTTCATATCCTGTACATTTGAACTTCTTATTCTTTCTTTTACTTCTGTCTATTCAGCATCTTTGTTATGTTCCACAGGGACTTCATAGATATTTATCCAAAATGTATATATTTCTTCTTTTTGGTGGTGTTAAAATTCCTTTTGCTCTGTTTCCCAATTCTCTATAAAACTTTTTGGGTCATCAATAGCTGATACTTTTCCTTTATATTTATCTACATATCTTCTAAGTCTTTCTGCCTGTGCTGATATTTTTAGTTTATTATTTATGCACAATGGATCCTGATCTGTTCTGATACTGTGTTTTATCACATCTATCTTTCTGAGTATTTTTGTTGACCTGTTCCCTCTTTTATACTCTTCTAACAGTGACTTCTTGTCTTAATTGCTTTAGTTTTTTTCTATTCGATACTTCCATGATGGCATTTGATTTCTCCCCTTTCTTTCCCTTACTACCCTATGTTCTTTTGCTAAGACATTATATGTTATTAATTCAGCTGCACAGTAATATATCCTATTTACTTATGTTATATCTAATGAATCCCCATGGACAATCCTAATTACTGTGTTCATTTGTTTTATCAAACTTCTAATATTTTGGGTTTTATTTTCCTACTGTAGTCTATTTCGTTCATTGATCTTAATATGTCTGTCCAGCTGTATTAAATCAAGCAACTCTTCTCTTAGATCATCTTCTTCTAAATTGAGGACACATTCTTTGTTCTCCATTTCCTGTGGGCATTCTACAGAAAGTTCCAGAGGATTTTCCTGTGCCACATTCTCTAAACTTTCATTCTGTGTCATCCGTTGCTCTTTCATATGGGAACTCACTAGCCTATCACTCCACAACACTGACTGCATCAGAGTTGCCATAGAGTCCTGTTCCTTCCCTTGATGTCCTACTCCAACTGAACAATTGCACTGGTTTCCTGCGGAAGGCTCCAAAGTATCTTCATATGTCAATTGATCAGATGCTTCCTGCTCCACTGATTTCTCATTAATTTGGGTGTCCATTGCCCTATCCTGCTGTGATGTTATCTGAGTTAAATTTTCTACACTAAAGTCTTCACTTCACAAGTAATCCATAACCAGTTTCTATTTCTTAACTTCTCCATTACTAATTTCTTTTCTATTTTCCCTCTTTCTTTTTTCACTTTTTTGTATTGTAAAACTTTCCATGTCTGGATGCCTGTGTCCATATTTCTTTTCAAATATCTGTGGTACTGCTCTTTTTGTATTGATTAATTTTGCTTTCTCCTTTGCATAAATATGGCACCATATTAAATCTCCATTTCTTTCCCATGTCCATATTTCTTCTTCAGATCAGAGGAAGTTACTAGGCTGATGACTCCAGGGCCCTTACAAGCCTAGAAAAGTTCAACCCTTGTTCTCAAAGGTGTCTGGTTCAAGCAGACACTAAAATCAGCACCTATTTCCTCTGTCCAAGCGAAACACAGGTGGAACCCCCAGGGTGAATTTCCTGTTACCCATCCAGTCATCCAAATCACACTTAAATAGAGCCATTGAGGGGCTTTGTTAAAAATGAATAGGAATCTTGTTCCAAAGATGGGGCAACAAATCTATCTCTCAAGCAAGTTCTGTTGATGTCACATATCAGGTTAAGGTCCTTTGAGTGAGTGACCTGTGTGCCATTTGACTTGTGACTGTGCAGCATTTCCATTAAAGCTAGGTCAAACATTGCTCTATATGCAAGGCACAGGTTGCTTCTGAGCAGTCTGTACAATACAGAGCAAAGTGATAATGATTTCAGTCTGTCCGCATATGACAGATCTTGAAGACCCTGCATTTTCTTTGTAAGGAGCCTTTGTGGCCTCTCCAATTGCTGCAGTTGTTTGAAAAGAACATACCAAAGGGAAACTTGTACTATATTATTGGCCTGATGAGGGAAGAGTTCAGGGAGACTATAACCTCTTTTTTATTTTGGAGGCAATGCCCTTACTTATGAGATAAGCAATATAAAATGCCCTTCTTACCACTGTGGAGACATGGTGATTGAAGTTAAGGTTGCTATCAACCCATTTGCCCAGATGTCTCATCACTGATTGTGTGCTTAGGGTATTGCTATTGATGTGGTAGTTTGCAAGAACATCACCCTTGCCAATGGGGATTGTGATGCCCATGCACTAGCCCAGCAATCAAGGAGCCTCACTCCTCACCACTAACACCAGTGAGGGGCATCCATATAAGGAAAGGATAATAAATACACACACAGTAAAGTACAATTTTCCTTAAGAGCTCACAGAGATCACAGTCAGTCTGGGGCTGATGTCTCCCTTTCTCTCCAGGTCCCAAATAAAACTCCCCACTGGCACAGCTATAGGGTCCAGATATCAGTCTAGTGGGCAAGCTAAAACCTCCAGCACCCTCTCTGTCCAACCAGTGCTTCGTGTCCCTGCCCACGTAGCTAACACACACACACACTTTGAGATAAGAGTTTATACAACCACATAGACACTCCTGGGGAAGGCTGGCACAGGTTCTCCAGCTGTGCCCTTTTCTGCCCAGTCTAAAAGGTAATACCAGCTGCCACCACCCACTAATAGCAGCTACTCAAAGGCCCTTCTGAAAGGGTGTCCAATTATTACTGTGCAGTATTATTATCCAAATGGTAAGTGTGACTGAACAGTCAAGGCTTATTAGAGTGACTTGGTACAGTATCACTTTACACTTGCAATGTACTCTAGAGCTTAAATTAACTCTACATAAAACAGCCATAGATGAAAGGTTTAACAATATTTAATAATAAATAATGAAAACACAAGACAATACTTCTTACTACACAGTGCTATCAAGAGTTCAGACATCACAGAGAAATACTTAAAATAATACCATAGAAAAGTTCTGACATCACAGAAAAACACTTAGAAACAGCTAGGAATTAGGAAGATTAGACTAAAAGAAAACACAGTTCTAAATAACTTACATCTAGAGCAAAGCAGTGCTGGTGATGTTGGATGTTCTCAAGACTAAATGCTCTGAGATCTCTGATTCTCTCTCTTTAAATTGATAACATAGAGCTGCTTCACATGATATCATTCTTCACACTTCTCTAGTGTTCCCAGGCTATTAGAAACTACATTTACATTCTTTACACCTGGTCAGAAACCAGAGCAATAAAGGACATTTATACATGCAAAGTCTAGCCATTAACTATGGTCTTAAAACAATAGGCATAATACTTCCCTCTAGACATATCAGCTCTGAATTTTGACATCAAAGACATTCATAAAATGCTTGACTTAGCTTTCTTACAGCAGAGTGCACTGTTGTTATATTTTTGCAGTTCAATATCCAATGCAGTCTTTTCACATTTAAGAGAACAACCCTGTGGCTTAGATTAATATTTACAAATGACAGAATTATCTATGAAATTATATCTGGCTAGGCTGTCAGCCTTTACCTATCTTCACATATCTCCCCCACTGGAGAACTCAAGCTAGTTTTTCAAGTGACCCTTGAGAAACTTTGCTTGAGAGGGGTAGGTCTAGCTGAGTATACCTTACCCCATTCTCTGTCTTGAGAGCTCATCTGCATTGGCATTGCTAATCCCACTGTGGTGCTGCACTGACATCTCATATGCTTGCAACCCTAGGCTCCATCTTAGCAAGTTGGCATTTTGCTGGCTGGCTTAGTTTAACCATGTTAGGTGATGGTGATCTTTCACTACAGTGAATTTTCATCCATACAGATAAGGCTGAAGTTTCTGCAGTGCCCACATTATGGCTAGACATTACTTTTCTACAACTGCATAGCATTCCTCCCTGGGTTGGAGCCTATGGCTGAGATAAATCACTGAGTGCTCTTCTCCCTCTGAAGAAATCTGGCTAAGTAAAGCCCCGCCCCATGGTTTGAAGCATCCATTTGTTGCTGTAATCTGGACTGGCTAACACAGGGGGTGCTCCCAAAGCATCCTTAAACTCCTGGAATGCCTGCTCACATGCTGGGGTCCATACTACCTCATCTGGCCTGTTCTTCCTTCTCATGTCTGTGAGGGGAGCAGCTATGGTACTATATATGGTTATGAACTTTCTGTAGTACTCTGCTATCCCTAAGAATGCCCTCACCTGCTTTTTGGTAACAGGTGCAAGCCATGACTGAATGGTTTCTACTTTGGCAGGTTCTGGCCTGATCTTACCACTCCCCACTCTATGTCCCAGGTTGGAGATCCCTGCCATACCCACCTGGCATTTGCTCTGCTTAATGGTCAGCCCTGCCCTCTGTAGTCTCCCCAGCACCTCCCTGACACATTGAAGGTGCTCTTGCCAGGAATGGCTGTAGATGGCACTATCATCTAGGTAAGCAAGGGCCAACCTTCCTGTTCCTGCTAGGATATTATCTACCAGCCTCTGGAGGGTTGCTGGGGCATTTTTCATCCAAAAGGGCATCTTTGTGAACTCATACTCCCTCCGTACTTCGTACTTCTAACCAACAATTACTTGATATCTACCACCCAAAAAGGTCAGTAGGCAAACTACTGTACAAACACTCCCTTGCCCATACTTGGAACAAACTTCCCCTTGACATACATTCAATCTCCCAAACCTCACACTTTAAAAATGAACTAAAAGCTTATTTTCTCAATTCCAGAACCTGCCCTTGCCATGACCCTACCTAGTCTTCCTTCTATTTATGTACCCTCAAAAGGACCATACTTAGTACCTCATTACACCTCTCTCCCCAATGTATCTACTATGCATTTGCATAATTTTATACAAACAATTTTTTTTATTGACCTATTGAACTATATCAATGTAAAATTGTTACTTAGCTTCTTTTTAACGCAACTTTAACTTTATGTATGTAACCCAACATATGTGAATCTTTTTACTATGACTGCTATTATATCAATAGTGTGTAAATTGTACTTGTTTAAAATGTACTACTGGAGTTTTTCTCCTCGGGTCTCCACTGAAAATGGGCCACAATCCCAGTTAACAAATGTCAATAACTAAATAAATAAATAAATTATACAAGCCAAAATGAGTCACAAAGGCTGACTTCTTTGTAGCACTGGGAGTCAAGGGCATCTGCCAGTAATCCTTGGTAAGATAAATGGTTGTAAGATACTTAGCCCAACACAGCTTCTCTAGGGCCTCATCTCTCCTGGGCATGGGGTAAGCATCTGACTCTGTGTGACCATTTAATTTCCTGTAGTCCACACAAAACCTGGTGCTGCCATCCTTCTTTGGCACCAGCACAACTGGGGAGGCCCAGGGACTGTTGGACTCTTGAATCACCCCTAGTTCCAACAGCTCCTGTATCTCCTCCCTCAGAGTCTGCTTGACTCTCTCAGGCACCCTATAAGGGGCCTGCCTAATAGGCCTTTGGGGTATGGTATCCACCTGGTGCAGCACTAGGTGAGTGCACCCTGGTTTCTCAGTGAACATGTCTCTTAACTCCTGTAACACTGCTCGGATTTCTCGAACCTGGGTACGAGATAGCTGCTGGGACATTGCTACCCCTTCCACTGAGATGTCAGTCCGAGCCTCCTGCAATCCACTGTGAATGCTCATCACAAATGCCTCCCTATAATGGTAAGGTTTCATCATGTTAACATGGTACAATTTGTATCCCTTCCTCCCGCCTAGCAGTTCCAGCATGTAGTTAACATCACTTACCTTTCTTACCACCATGTAGGGTCCCTCCCAAGCTGTTTGCAGCTTGTTGGGTCTGACAGGAATGAGAGCCATTACCAGCTGCCCCATAGCATACTCTCTAGCTCAAGCATTCATGTCATACCACACCTTTTTCTGTTGTTGGGCTTCTGCCAGGTTCTCCTGGGCCAAGCCCATGAGTTCCCTGAACCTTGTCCTGAGGTTTAGGACATATGCCACAACAGACTCCTTGTGAGCTTCACACTCACCTTCCCACTCAACACAAATTACATCTAGAGGTCTCCTCACTCTATGCCCATACAACAACTCAAAGGGTGAAAAACCTGTGAATTCCTGGGGAATCTCTCTGTAAGCAAACAATAGATGGGGCAAATATTTGTCCCACTCCCTCTTAAATTAATCTGCAAAATGCCCATACAATGGACTTGATTGTAGAGTTTAACCTCTCAACAAGACCATTAGTCTGGGGATGGTAGGAGGTGGTCTTCGGGTGCTTCAACCCACAGGATTTCCACAGACAAGCCGGCAAGTCTGACATGAAATTGGCACCTCTGTCAGTCAGTATTTATTTTGGGAAACTACCCTGCTGAAAATCTCTAACAAAGCATTTGCCACCTTTTCTGCCTAAATGGAGGACAGAGCCACTGCCTCAAAATATTGTGTAGCATAATCAACTACCACTAGGATATACTTTTTCCCTGTGGAACTTGGGGTACTCAGAAGTCCCACAATATCCATAGCTACCCTTTGAAATGGCTCCTCAATCGCAGGCAAATGTATCATCAAAAGAGCTATCACCTTGTCTCCTGCCTTGCCTACCTTTTGGAACTGCTCACAGGTCCTGCAAGTACCCTGTTACATCTCTGGAAATTTCAGGCCACTAGACGTTGTGCATAATATGTCTCTTTGTACGTTTTATGCCCATATCACCTGAAAAGGGACTATCATTGGCTAGGCTCTAGGGACTACCAACTGCTGTGCCCTCTCACCTTCTAACCCTCCCTCAGGGGTCCACTATCTATACAGTAACCCTTTATTCCAGTATACAGCGTCCCCCTTCCCTTGAGAATCAGGTGCCTCACTAGCTACCTGCCTCAGGCCTTGCAATGTAGGGTCTGAGAACTGAGCCTGTCTCAACCGTTTCTTTGTAACCCTTCCCAGCTCCCCTTCCACAGGAAGTCTGGCATCCTCTGACAGTGGTGCCTCACTGTCAGCCTGGGCACTACTACTCACCTCTACCTTTCCAGTCACTCTGTCCAAGGGAACATCAGTACCCACAAGCAGCTTTGGCTTACCTTTAGTCTCACTGCTACAGAATAGCTCCCTCCCTGAAGTAACCACCTCACAAGTCCTGGCTGCAAGTATGCAGTCTGTCTGGGTCTCCCCCAGGGCTACCACACCCTCATGCTTGTCTCCTAGCCTGACTGCGTGTAACTCATAAACACATGGTACTGTCTCATCCACATCCTTCCCTATCCGGATATCTGCAGGATGGTAGTTCAGTACCCCTGTTGTCTCAAGACAATCTACTATTAGCATTTTGTCTTTTCCACTTACTGGGTCTCTCACCTTTTATTCCCCACTTTGCCTGCATGGACATCTGTATGCCACATGGCTCCACTGGTTGCATTCACAACATTTAATCCTAGGTCCTGGACATGTACATAGACTAGGGGCTTTCCCTGCTACTGGCAGATTCTGTTGAGGCAATCTGTTCTGCCCACTATGAGTTCCCTTAGACCCATGAGCAGTACTGGGGTCATTTTCCTGTGCAGGGATGCCCTGCTTGTTAGGTATAGGTCTCCCTTCTTCCCAACTCCTCTGAAGTAGCACATTGCCTGAGGACATGATCTGGTTAACTGATAGACAAAGTAGTAAGGGCTTGTTCCCTCACCAAAAGGTCTGCCAGCCCTTTAAAAGTGGTGACCTGACATCCACTCACCCACCTATGAAAATAAGTGCTCTGTTCAGCAACATATTCACACACACTTTCATCTGCCTTGCATCTGTGCTCACAAAACTTTTTCCTATACATTTCAGGAGTTAGTTTAAAACATTCTAACAAGTGATTTTTAATAGCAGTATAATCATAATATTCACAATCAGCTTTACCATAAAGTAAGGGGGTCAGTAACCATACCTAGAGCCTTTGGTCAACATCATACTGTTTACATTCCCTCTCAAACATATGAATGAAACTATCAAAATGATCCTCCTCTTTAAACTGTGGAAGAAATTTACTGAGCTTTCATGCTTATGGGGTCCAGTTACTCCCTTCCCCATTACCTCCATGACTCGGGCGAAGAGTTAGCATCTTCCTCTCATGCTGCCTCTACCTCTCCTTTTCCTCAGCTTCCAGGCATAGCAGTTTATCATTCTCCTCAGCCTGCAGACATCTCAGTCTCTCAGCTGCTTCTATTTCCAAACATCTGGCCTCCAACTCAAGTCTCTCTAGCTCCAGATGGATTTTTTAATCCTCTGCTGAAAGGTTGAGCTGTCCATTCCATGAGGGTGGTACATCTCCACTGCCAGTCTGATTGCCCTCGTGGTTGCTGTTTTCTGATGCAGTTGTGCCCAAAGCTGCAATCATATCTGCCTTACTCAGGTTTCCATGCACCAGTCCCCTAGTCTGGCATATCTCAGCCAGCTGGCTCCTTGACAGCTTTCTGTACTTCTCTGCTGACATGCTGCCTGCTCTCCCTGAGTAACTAAGTTAACAAAAGAAATAAAACAATTGTGATCTGAACTCTGAGTATTCACTGCGTGGCTGATTTAGAGTAGAAAACACCTTCAGTGATCACTGTATACAAGTTACAGGAATTTACTCTACCCACACCACTACAAGCCAATTAGTATTTTCCAACCAATTAATGTGTGTTGTGGATATCCCACTGCCAAACAATTAATACGTGACACCCATGCACTGGCAAAGCAATCAAGGAGCCTCAATCCTCGCCACTAACACCAGTGAGGGGCGTCCATATAGGGAAAAGATAATAAATGCACACACAGTAAAGTACAATTTCCCTTAAGAGCTCACAGAGATCACAATCAGTCTGGGACTGGTTTCTCCCTTTCTCTCCAGGTCCCCAATAGAACTCTTCACTGCACAGCTATAGGGTCTAGATTTCAGCCTAGTGGGCAAGCTAAAACCTCCGGCACCCTCTCTGTCCAACCAGTGCTTTGTGTCCCTGCCCAAGTAGCTGACACACACACGCTTTGAGATAAGAGTTTATACAACCACACAGACACTCCTGGGGAAGGCTGGCACAGGTTCTCCAGCTGTGCCCCTTTTCTCCCCAGTCTAAAAAGTAGTACCAGCTGCCTCAATTCACTAATATCAGCTACTCAAAGGCCCTTCTGAAAGGGTGTCCAATTATTACTGTGCAATATTATTATCCAAATGGTAAGTGTGACCGAACAGTCAAGGCTTATTAGAGCGACTTGGTACATTATCACTATACACATGCAATGTGCTCTAGAGCTTAAATTAACTCTACATAAAACAACCACTATTGAAAGGTTTAAAAATATTTAATAATAAATAATAAAAATACAAGACAATACTTCTTACTACACAATGCTAGTCAAGAGTTCAGAGATCACAGAGAAATACTTAAAATAATACCGTAGAAAAGTTCTGACATCACAGAAAAACACTTCTAATCTTCCTAATTCCTAGCTATTTGTAAAAGAAAACACAGTTCTAAATAACTTACATCTAGAGCAAAGCAGTGCTGGCGATGTTGGATGTTCTCAAGACAAAATGCTCTGAGCTCTCTGATTCTCTCTCTTTAAATTGATAACACAGAGCTGCTTCACATGACATCATTCTTCACACTTCTCTGGTGTTCCCAGGCTAACAGAAACTACATTTACATTCTTTACACTTGGTCAGAAACCAGAGCAATAAAGGACATTTATACATGCAAATTCTAGCCATTAACTCTGGTCTTAAAACAATAGGCAGGATGCCTCCCTCTAGACATATCAGCTCCGAAGTATGACATCAAAGACAGTCATAAAATGCTTGACTTACCTTTCTTACAGCAGAGTGCACTGTTGTTATATTTTTGCAGTTCATTATGCAATGTAGTCTTTTCACATTTAAGAGAACAAGCCTGTGGCTTACATTAATATTTACAAATGACAGAATTATCTACAAAATTCTGTTTGGCTAGGCTGGCAGCCTTTACCTATTTTCACAGGGATGATAATGCATTTTTTGCAGTAAGTTTAAGACCATGAATTTAGCAGCAGTCATTAGTCTGCGTAAGACCATCTTGCAGGATGTTGACATCACTAGGGGTTTCAATGATTTTTCCCAGTTTACTGTCATCAGCAAACTTTGTCAGCCACAGTCCCTTAGTTTTAACCTGTACTTTAGAGAAGTAGATTCCAAACAGTAGGGGTCCCTGATCAGATCCTTGTGGAACACCACTGGCTAAAGGTCTGCTGGAGGAGGTGGAGTCCCTTATTTTGACTTTATGAGTTCCATCAGTGAGCCAATTTGCAACTCACTTGATGAAATACAGGTTGATACCCAGCTGGGTGAGTTTATCAATGATGCCTAAGTGAGGGATTGTGCCAAAGGCCTTGGCTAAGTCTAGGTAGGTCATATGTACAGCTTTGCTCTCATCTAGGGCTTTGGTTACTGTCTTCAAGAAGTCCACCAAGTTTAACAGGCATGAGCCCCCCTTGACATAGCCAAATTGGGTGGGGTCAAGCATTTATAAATTTGCTATATCTTTGTTAATAGGGTCCATGATGATTTATTCCATGGCCTTGCAGATAAGGCATCTGTGGATGCACCCCCTTTTTGCAAAGGGATGGCTGTAGCTGTTTTCCATTCCACTGAGACAAAGCTAGTGCTTAGGATGGGATTGAAAAGAATGCCAGTGATGATGCTAATTCCTGTTTTAACCCATGTAGAGCACAGTCCAAGATGTTTTCTGTTGCATAGAGGCTGTGTTTTTGGCCTTGGACAGGGCATTTAAGACCTGATCCTTGGAGATACTAGATGAGGGACAGGTGTTAGGGATGCTTTGGGTTATATGTGGCGGGGACTGGGGAGTGAAGTTTTCACCGAACCAGCAGGTTTGCTATATCCACAGGTTCTATATATGTAGTACCATTAACTATGAGTTCAGGGCAAATCTGGGCCTTACCTTTGATGTTATGGATGTAACTAAAGAATGCCTTGTGGTTATCATCAATTAGGGAAGCTAATCTGGATTTGTAGTTAGCTCTGGAAGACTTCACTAGGAGTCTTATTTGTTTGTTTATGTTGAGGACGGAGTGCTTCCAGTTTTGAGACAGTTCCTTCCTACTCTTAGACAGCAATTTCTTTTGGGTCTATATCACAATGGCAAACTTTTAAAAGTTTGAATGTCATATGGTCAACACCATATGACTGAACTTTTAAAAGTTTGAATGTTTTAATGGAGATCTCCGTACAGTGCAGAACTGGAAGATTTCCCTTTCTGCACTGTAGTGCAATCTCGAATTTGGTATATTTACACAGTGGGGTGTGGGGTGCAGGGGGGCTTGCACCCCTGCTTAAATAATTCAGATAGTTTTTTTCTTTGGTTTATTTTTTTTATTACATTTTCAAACTTTTAAAAGTTCGATTATATAGTGTTGACCATATGACGTTCAAACTTTTAAAAGTTTGATTATGTAGTATAGACGCATTTCTTTCTCCTATTGTATAGCCTATTAATGGCAGTTGTCCTCCAAGCAGATTTGTTTTTCTTTGAAGATCTTGCATTGGTTCTTTCAGGTATGGCAGAATCAATACAATTGTACAGGTGCTCAAATATAGGTGTCATATATATATATATATATATATATATATATATATAGGTGTCTGTTGCATCAGTTTAGGGAGGGGCTTTGAAGCTATTTATGCTGTCAGATAAGAGGTTGTAATTGGTCTTGGAGAAGTTTTTTAGTTTAGTTGTTGCTAAGGGGAGGTCTTGTGTTGCAGTTATTTCTAGCGAGACTGATTTGTGGTCAGATCTCATCAGGGATGGCCACACAGTGGGGGTGGTGCAGCAGCCCCCATGTTAGTGAGTACCAGATGCAGGATGTTTGACCCCCTTGTGGGTGTGTCAACCAGCTGGTCCAAGACATTGGTGTTAATGAAGTCTAGGAACCTTTGGTCAAGTGAGCTAGAACACATATAATTTACCCAGTCAATGGATGGATAAATAGACACCCAAATCAGGGTGTTTACTTGGATTTACTTAAGTCAATCAAGATACAACCAGGCTGAGTGGATGTTCTGATTTATGGAGGGTGTCCTACAGCTGGGAATAACCTGCAGTCAGTTGCACCTGCAGTATTTCAAGGGAATCATGCTGTTTAACCAACCTAGAGGTGTATTTATCTTTAATGAATATTGATACACCACCTCCTTTAGTTCTTGCACCTTCAGTTTGTGGTCTGAGCATGTGGAAGGAAATGTAATCTGGTATAGGTGGGTTGGTCTCCGCAGCCTTAAACCAGGTTTCAGTGACTGCACAAATGTCAGCATCTTCCAAGGTGAGGACTGCTTCCAGTGAGGGCAGTTTCTTGTTTAGACTCCTAGTGTTTAGCAGCATAAACTTGAGATTGTTTTTAGAGGGTATTTTTACATCGGGAATTTTGTTCTTATGACATTGCCTAAAAAAGGCACTACGGGGGTAATAAGAACCTTAGCCAGTAACTGAAATCCCAGGGGTGACAGATGAAGATCATCTCTGACAAATCATCAAGGTCTGTCAACCACATCATCCTGATTGACAGACCTTGATGCTTTGTTAGAGATGATCTGTCATGTCATCCTGACAGATACTGGATCCCCTTTGAATGACACCAGAAACTAAGCCAATTGTTAAAGTCAATCATTTGTTTTTTTGTATTGAGGTATCATCCTAGGCAAAGGTAAAATGCTGCTTAAGGCTAGGGACATATGTGCCTGAGAAACATAATCAGAGCTCAGTCTTGTCTCTCTTCATGTAGTCCAGTGACGTATGTCTCAAGTCGTTCATTCTAACATGGACTATGTCACAGTCATAACAGTTCCTGTTGTTGACAGACTTCAGTGCGTGTGTGATGTGGCAGATCCTGGCACCTGACAGACAGTTGACCTTGACTTTTTCCTTATCCAACCTGGTGAGAGGGACATCTTTGTGTCTCACAGTTGAGTTGCCTGTAACTAAGATGTTTGTTTTTGGGATCTATATCACAATGTTGAACTTACAAAAGTTTGATCGTGTAATATCGAACCATATGTCCAAAACACAACAAAACCGAAGGCACAGAACAGCGATTTTTTTCCCTGGGAAAAAAATCAATGTTCCGTGACAAAAAAAAAAAAAACTTAACCTTAAACTTCAACTGAAGTACATCCCCAACGTGGGGGGCTGTGCCCCCCACAGCACCCCTACTTAAATATACCAACTCCGAGATTGCACCAGAGTGGAGGAAATAGCAAAGCCCCGAAAACAGCCCACTGATTTTTTTCCCTGGTAAAAAAGTTGATGTGCCATGGCTTCGCCTTTTTCAACTTTCAGACTTTAGGGTTTGATATTACAACATTCAAACTTGTTTTAATTTGACGTTGTAATATAGACCCTTGTTTTTGTGTTATGCCTTAGGGGCTTGACTGGTCAGACACTGGTGTGTGATATATTATGTGCTATGTCTCCTGCTCCTCCTGTTTCTCCTTGCTTTGGGGACTCATTGTTCTATCTTGCTATATACTGCATTAGACTTTGAACACTAAATCCTTCACTTTGCAAATATTCCATGAGTTCATCATCTATTTTTGTAACTTCTACTTTACTAATCTTCTGTTCTACATTCCCGCTTTGTGATCTTATTTTTGTTACTGTGAAATTTTCCATACCTCAATGCCTTTGCCTGTATTTCAGTTTGAATATCTTTGGGGGTGATTTTTTTGTGTGATTAATTTAGTTTGCTCCTTTGCATAAATATTGCACCATATCAGATCTCTCTTTCTTTCCCATGTCCATATTTCTTTTATATACCTTTCAAAAACCTCTAGATTTTGTTCTTTATATTTTCACACTTCCTCAATCACTGTTTTTTCCAAATGGCCCAAGGTTTCTTGGTCTATATAGTATTTTTCATGGTCCTGTTGTATTAATGGACACAAATTTTCATTTGAAGCTTTCTTGTGGAAATATTTTTCTTTCCTCTAATTTCTCTTTTAATCTTTTCATATATCTTCTGTCTGGAAATTCTGGGCTTCTTGCATAATAGTAACAAAACATATCCTCAAAGGTCCACTTTATTATCTGCATGACTCTTTTTTTGGTCTATCACTTTCTGTAGTTTTTGTGGACTGCTACTTCCTAGCCTAGCCCCATTGCAGGAATGTTTCTGTGTCTCGAGGATTCTATACTGTCATTTTTTCCAGTCCTGGCACTAGTGCACGTGCCAGGATTGGACACTTTTTTATTCTGGGTCTTGAGCACCCAGCTATCTTTTTTTTTATTTTTAACATACTTCTGTCCATGATATATGCTATATAAAATACAGTCTATATTTCAGTGTTGTCTTAGTTAGATTTTGTGAAAAACAGGGTCCACCTCCTGAGGGTACTCACCAAGACTTGAGGATTAATTCAGTTCCAACAATACTACTCTCCTTTGCTTGCAGATTTATCACCTCTCCATTTGGACCCTATTATACTTAAAGATTAGCCTAATGAAGGCCAAGTACAGTGGAACAGTTACATACTTGGACCTAGACACAATACTTTTAGATATAAGCTGTACAATGCAAAAGGACTCCTTTATAGCAGTGGATTCATGTTAGATATTCTGTTTGTCATCCATCCATACATAATGTCTTTCCCCTTCTCAGGGGAGGCTGGTGACTTCAAATCATAGGGGGGGCTGCAGGAGACAACTGAATGGGTGGGGTCAATGGAAGGGATGTGGTCAACTAGAAAGGGGAGGATCTATGCTTAAAACCACAAACAGTGGGACTTTAATTAAAATTAAATATACTGCCCTGGGTGCCAAACCATCATTATGAGAGCCCAATCAAGACAAAATGAAGTGAAGAAAAAAAATATTTCACTGCATTAGCTACATGACAGCTTACTTAATATCTAGATGGAAACAAAAAGGTTGTGAGGCATGAAAAAAATAAATCACTTTTTAAATACCTTACCGAAATGCCAGTCAAAATCAAGTATAAAAAAACAAGCAGCACTCAAGCTCAAACCACTTCTCTATGCACTGCAGTTCTAATTATAATTTGTTATTGTGTCTTTCAGCTTTTCCCGGTTAGGGGTCGCCACAGGGAACTCCTGTCCACTAATGATTGGCAGTTGATTTTTACGTGCTGAGTTGCCAGGCCTAACGCATAACCTTCAACGAAGGTACGTCCATTCATGCTTGCCTCCACGCAGAAGACGCTCTAGCTGAGAGTCAAACCGGTCAGCGTCTTACTGTGAGGCAACAATGCTACCGCAGCACCACCACCGCGGATCTTTGTATTCAGTTTTATAAAAGTACCAAGTAACATGCTGAAAGTAGCAATCTCTGTGATACCGATTACCCCCACTTGTAAAAATGTTTCTTATCCAAAAAAGACCTGCTGACAACTAACTAATTGTTTCATGGGGAAAACAGGATTGAAGTAAAAAATGAACTGCAAACAACCAACAAGCTCAAGACAAATTACTTAAAGGATTACTGCACAGGTTATGGACCACACATGATAAATTGGAAATCTGTTTAGTTTACAGGTAAAGCCTGCAAAGATGTCTGCAAGTCCCAACAAATGTAATGAGCTTCTGAAAATACTGTAATCCTGTCCTTTATTACAAATACTGTCATATGCATTTCAATATATAAGGCTTATACATTATCTGGTTATGTAAATATTCTCTGCATGGCAACAACAAAAAGGCTTCCAATGTTGATAATTCTGTAACAGTATGCTTATTAAAGCTTACTTGCATCTTACACTCTCAGACAAGCTTACCTGATGGTCAATAAAGCATTGCTACTTAAACACAGAGCAACAGGCACTGCAACAACATGTATTTTCTGAATAATAAGAAACATAAATCAACAGTATAAAAATATGACAGAAAACCAGAACATTCTGCAAAATCAAGGATAGATGAAAAACCACTGTAGTACTTGTGTCTACCTTAGATGAGGGGATACTTTGCACATTTACACTGCATAACTACTCCTTGCCTTGCTTGGACACATCCAGAGTCACTACATGGAAGAGTGGGCTACAACAAGTATGTCACAATTTGAAATGTCTCTGGCTGACAGTGATGGCCCTGACATATTTGCCATACCTATTAACCTCAGAGCAAGAAATCTGGAAAAAGCCATAAAAAGAAGTGGGACAAAGGCCCAAAAATAAGGACAATTTTCAACTATTACTCTTATAAACTTAGAAAGATAATAGAATAGTATGTTTTGCATTAGTATGAATTTTCTGAAGGGTATGAAATCAATCTGAAACTCAAATGTCTGTCATTATTTTCTAACTTCAGTCTTTAATTAGTTGCCACTAATTTTCCAGAAAACCACAATTTTATGACAAACTGACCAAAAATGTGATGCAAAAAATATAAAATAGCCACAAAATACAGCTGGGAACCTGTCAAAGAGGGGACACTTTTTTAATATTACTACTGTTAAGTCAAGCAGTTGACAAAATAAGAGAATACAGACCCTGGGAACTATTGCCCTATTAGCCTGACAAGTCTGATATGTAAACCTATGGAACACATCATCATGGACCTAATAAACAAAGATATAGGGAACCTCCAAACACTGGATCCCACACAGTTTGGTTTTGTGAAGGGTAAATCATGCCTGCTCAACCTAGTCAACTTCTGAGACAGTCACCAGAGCTGTGGATGAAGGCAAGGTGGTTCATACAGCCTACCTTGATCTGGCCAAGGCCTTTGATACCATTCCCCACTCAGGAATTATAGAAAAACTTACTAAGCTAGGCATCGACCCCTATATCACTAGGTGGGTTGCAAACTGGCTCACAGATAGAACCCACAGTGTGAAAGTAGCAGACTCCAAGTCAGACTGTTGACCATTCATGAGTGGAGTCCCACAGGGTTCGGTCCTGTGTCCTCTCCTGTTTGGTATCTACTTTTCTAAGTCCAGGCTAACATGAAGGGACTCTGGCTGACAATGTTCGCAGACGATTGCAAGTTGGGAGCCACAATTAACTCCCCAAATGATGTTGACATCCTACAGAAAGGCCCAACTGAGACCAATGACTGGTGTCAGAACCACGGCCTTATGTTCAATGCCAAAAAATGTGTCATCATCCCCTTTGGGAAAAACCCAGTTCCCATGAACTACCACGTTGATGGTAGTCCACTGAACACAGAAGGTGTCATAAGAGATCTGGGAACACAGGTTGACACCAACCTCTCTTTTGACCACCACATTGCCACTGTGGTCAGAAAGTCCTTCTTTGTGGCACATCTCATTACTAAGGGTTTTGCATCTAGGAAGAAAGAGGTCATTGTCTGCCTCTACTCTTCCCTCATTAGGCCAATAATCGAGTACAATGCCCCATTTGGCACGTACCTCACTAGACACCTACAACAACTGGAGTGGCCACAAAAATACCTCACAAAGAGGATCTTAGGCCTTAAACACTTGTCCTATATAGACAGACTCAAAAAACTCCAACTATTCTCTGTCTCATATCGCCTACTAGGGGGCAATCTCTGCTTGACTTACAAAGCTATGTCTGACCCAGCTCTGTTAGAAATGCTACATCTAAAAAAATCCCAATCCCTCTGCACCACACACTCCAGAGACCTCAACCTCATTACCATAATCAACAGAACAAGCTGGAGGTACAGGTTCATAACCCAGAGACTGCCCATGCTCTGGAATAGACTTCCCATACATGTCAAGCAAAGCACCTCACTGGCCCTCTTCAAGAGAAATCATGATGAGTGGATGGGAAATAGAAAATTCACCCCACTCCAGTGGCTCTACTTGACAGAGGCACTGGGAACTAACTTCAGGTGGCATGATGCCAAGTTAATCCTATGGACTAGGCTTGTAAAGGCTCCAGGGTCATTACCCTAGTACACACCTATGAACCTATGCATTTCTGTCTGTAACTCTGATTATTACAATTATTTATTAATTGCAAACCCTCCATGTTTCTTCCAAAATTGCAATTTTAGGGAGGGATTATTAGGGGGAGACTGACATTTTGAGCCATGATCAGGGGCAGTTGAGAGGTTTGAATATATCTAATTCTATAATGCAATTTATCTGTGTATACCGCTCAACCTCTTAATGCAGGAAATTTGGACAAGGCCAAATATATTTGAGAAACAAACAAATAATACTAAAAATTGTTCTTGTATGAATGTAGACAGTTGATAAAGTAACAGGTCTTACTTTAGCATGCATTTTTTGAAGGGTGTAAAGTCTGAAACTCAATGCCTGTCATTATTAAGTGACTTCATTCCTAAAAGATTTGCCAGAAAGCCACAAATTTTATGAAGCACAAACCAAAAATAAGAAGCAAAAATCTCTTCTTTCTGAGAAAATCTGGACAGTTGAGAGGTATAGTTCAGCCGGGAGAATTGTGCAGCAGAAATCCTACACAACAGACTTAGCTCCCTAGGTGTGGACAATAAATACCCCCCAAAAAAAAGAAGAGCTAAGAGAAGTGATTGCTTCAATCTAGCTTCATCTCTTTCAGTAGCATTCAAACTCAATTAGTGAAAATATTCAGTAACAAAAAAAGGTTTGTGCTTGTATTCAGTTGATTTAACTGGTTCTACATCAAACACATCCAACCAAAAACTGGGAGGTGCCCTACCTGAACTGATCAGATAATCAATAAACACCTTCATGATAGTACAGTTGTTGCAGGGTGTTTTAAATTTGTTTTGAACATTTTTCCAGTAAATAATAAAACAAAATGCATGCACCAATAGTGACAAAACTGCCCAATTCAGAACATTTCCATCATAAAAGTCTACTCAAACTTCTACAATCCACCAGCATCAGTAAATATGCCCAGTCTTTGCAGAAGTAAAAGTCATCTAAATAATTCCACATTAAAGAGATCTGTAACAAATGAAGAGGTTGCTGCTAGCAAACAACTTTATATTTCATTGTTTCATCTACAAATAAAGTGCCTGTTGCCCTTGAGGAATAAATTGCCTATGTTACATTAAAAAATGATAAGCTAGTAATATTGCAATAAGGAATGAATGGCAAACTGATAACAGGTTCATAGTTACTAGGTATCTCCACCAAAGATGACATTCTCAGGACTGCAGGATCTACCACCTTTAAAAGTACAACACAATACAGTATTAGCAATGCATCTAAATATTGTGGGAGTAGAACCCACAGCCTTCTGTATCAAAAGCAAGTATTCAACTTGTTATGCTATTAACAATACAAGAAGACTCAGTATAAGAAACACTAAACTTATCTTCCCCTGAAGCTCTCAGCTCCTTGTAAAATCCACCTCAACACTCAACTGTATCTTTCAACTTTGCAGCACAAAAAATCTGGAAAAAAACAAAATGTATTGGGGGGAACAAAAGCCCAAAAAACAGGGATACATTTTAAACATTGCTTGTATAAGCTTCGAAAGTTGCTAGATTAAAATGTGATGTTAGTACAATGCATTTCACTCCCAAGTCTTGAACCTAAACCCTGTGCACTACAGTCAGAACAACATACCACTATGCCATATAAGCCATTTTTTGAAAGACAGGAAAACTGAAACGTAAATGGCTATCATTTAGTGAATTCAGTTCTCACCATAGTTCTCAACCTCTTAGCACAAAATACCTGGACAAAGCCAATAATGAGGGAACACAGCCCCCAAACATATTCAGTGAATTCAGTTCTCACTATAGATCTCAACCTCTTAGCACAAAATTCCTGGACAAAGCCAATAATGGGGGAATACAGCCCCAAAATAATTGCTACAATAAAAGGTTTTGTGTTACCATGTATTTTCTGAAGAATATAAAGTCTGAAATTCAAATGTCTGTCATTATTTATTACAAAAATCCAGAAAACCACAGATTTTATGAGAAACAGAACAGAACAAAAATATGAGGCAAAAATCTGAACGATTTTCACAAGTGGTGGTGGGTAGGGAATTCAGGCTCTTGCTACCTGTACCCAAGGTGCAGGATTTGAGCCTGAGAACTCTAGCCACCAGATATATTTACACACACACACACACACAAACACACACACACACACACACACACACACACAAACACACACACACAAAAAAAACTTCAGTTATGTTGGTTCTGTATCCTCCCTAGTCTGTAGTCTCATATTCCTCCACCTTATATGGTTTCAGCAGTTTCTTCTGGCCCTGCCACTCCTGTGATCAAACTGTTTTAGTGTAGTTCAAACTGTTTTAGTGTACTCACTACCGTTGGGGACAAGTTTTCTTTGCCACCTTTCTGTTTGTCTGATGTATACTTCAGTGAAATAAAATGCAGATCCATATCCTGTAATTAATGTGCCTTTCCTAGTTTCTGTTATTTTCATATGATATGTTTGCTGATGCTGTTGTAGAAAAAAATGTTGAGACTACTTGGAGAAAGGGTACACTCTTTGGCAAAGCATGAGAAGGAGATTTTTTAAAATAATAGTAGTCCCTAAATTCTGACTCATCGTGCAGTATATTTTATTTAAACTGTAAGCCATGTGGTAAAATGTGAACTGGATGAATGCAATGACTTTAAATGTTACAGTATAGTATTAACTGAGAAGGTGGGCTATATATATAAAACTTGCAAAGTTAGAAAAATTTTGTTTCTCATATTTCTTTGCCAAAATGGAGTAACACCAGACTAGCTTAGAGAATTCAACAGTATCAGGTTCAAAATTTTATAGAAAAGTTATTCAGTCATCTGTCTGCACAACTTTTATCAAGAATGAGAAAATGGGAAAAGAGAAAAGTGGGGAAGCAACGGAATAAATGATGTTATCAATGTGATCTGAAGCAGAAAGAGCAACAGATTCATGTGGGTGTTAAAAGCTGCATGCCTTCATTTGTTCATTCATGTTAGGTACTGATTTTATACTGTTCAGGACTGTGAGGGTCTGAAACCTGCCTCAGCAGGAAGTGGGCTTAAGATATAGAACTAGTCCAGAACAGTCACCGCTCCTTCACAGGAGTCACACACACACACACACACACACACACACACACACACACACACACACACACACACACACACACACACACACACACACACACACACACACACACACACACACACACACACACACACACACACACACACACACCACGTTGAAGTACCTGTATAGTCCCTGCAGCACTAGCCAGCTTCTGAATTACACCAGTTCCTTCTCTTCCCTTGCAGCAGCAAGATGAGACAGTTCCTACCCTTGCAGCAGTGAGATGAGAGCACCAAATATGAATGACTGAGCTGGGAGCCATTCAGTGGCTATCTATCCAGGTACATGACTGCAGACATTACAGTCCAATTTCCTTCCAATCTATGCAGTTTGTAACTGCATAGACGTCTGAGCATCAGTGTTCAGATGCCTTCTCATTGTAATCTGGACTGGTTAAACAGCAGTCCAGATAGGAAGCACGCATGAGCAGTTCCAGTACTCACAGGTAGTTATTCTGTTTTTCTTTTATAGCTGGGGGGGCTGCTGTCCTGCAGTCCAATAGCACGAGCTGCCCCTGCCCCATCTGCATCCAGCCTATGGCATCTTGGATGTTTCTGTGGAGTATCTCACTCCATCATCCATTCCAGTAGGCCTTCCCATAGGTCAACAACCTTCTCTGTGAAGACGTATGTCTGGAGAAAAGGAAATGCATGCAAACATGGTTAGCTTGCTTCTTTCCCAAAACAGTACAGTTAACACTACTTCCTTTGTACTTGGTCAAGAGTCTCACACACACACACACACACACACACACACACACACACCACTTTGAAGTACCCGTATATTCCCTGCAGCACCAGCCAGCTTCTGAATTACACCAGTTCCTTTTCTTCCCTTCCCTTGCAGCAGAAAGATGAGACAGTTCCTTCCCTTGCAGCAGCGAGATGGGAGTGCCAAATATGAATGACTGATCTGAGAGCCAATCAGTGGTTATCTATCCAGGTACATGACTGCAGACATTGCAGTTCAATTTCCTTCCAATCTATGCAGTTTGTAACTGCATAGATGTCTGAGCATCAGTGTACAGATGCCTTCTCATTGTAATCTGGACTGGTTAAACAGCAGTCCAGATAGGAAGCACAAATGTGCAGTTCCGGTACTCAGATGCCTTCTCATTGTAATCTAGACTGGTTAAACATTAATCGAGATAGGAAGCACGCATGAGCAGTTCCAGTACTCACGGGTAGTTATTCTGTTTTTCTTTTACAGCTGGGGGGGCTGCTGTCCTGCAGTCCAATAGCACAAGCTGCCCCTGCCTATCTGCATCCAGCCTATGGCATCTTGGATGTTTCTGTGGAGTATCTCACTCCATCATCCATTCAGTAGGCCTTCCCATAGGTCAACAACCTTCTCTGTGAAGACATATGTCTGGAGAAAAGGAAATGCATGCAAACATGGTTAGCTTGCTTCTTTCCCAAAACAGTACAGTTAACACTACTTCCTTTGTACTTGGTCAACAGTTTTTTTTTTCACATGTTGCTTTGATGAAAATTTTTTGTTGATGTGCAGTGTTTGTATAGTAAAAGTTTGTTTGTAGGTTCAGGTGTGTAGATTCAAGCCATCCTTTTCATTTTTCATATGATCTGTTTTTTTTTATTTTGGAGTGCACCTTTTTTCTGCCTCATTGAGGTTCCTGTCAGTTTAATTTACTGAAGATGTTTAGTCTGAAGTTGTATTTGTGTTTTAGTCACTGTACTGAGACACATTTGGGTCACTATGTTAAACTGCTTTCTGTTCTAAAACAGGCAGTTTTTTGTTACCCACGTATCCAAGTGTCATGCAACCACAGCATTAGTATATAAGTAACGAAGTGCAAAAATACTTATTTTACTGCTGGTTCATACTTTCCAAGGAGTACTTCCTTTAAAAAATAAAAACTGAGAGAAGCATTAGTTAAATAAGAACAGCAGGAGAAGCACCAGTGCACATCCTGGCTGGTAGAATGGTGGAAATTTCAGGAATTTAAGTGTAACAAGCAAGCAATGCAGAGGATTAAAGCCATGAGCTGTTAACTGCCTTCTTCTCACAGTATAGGGTTTGATTTCCACAGCCTTCTTTTGTCTGTCATTTAACTCTGAGCAAATCACTTTACCAGATAGTCTTCATAGGCAATTAGGAATTTAGGCTAACCTCCTTAATAGTCTCCTGGACTGTGTGACTAGTAACTACTTATGTTTATAGGGGGTTTGGATTCCTTCAGCCAGCAGCATGAGACTTTTCCTTCATAGATTAAAACAACCAAGATTTAAACTGTGTAAGGTAAGCACACCTTTCTAACTGCAGTGCATGCTATTCAAATTAGGAGTTAAACAGTGAAAAAAATGAGACGAGGACAGAGTTGTCAGAAAAGAGAGAATTTTCATCCAGTGTAGAGTGTAACTCAAAGTACGATCACTATTAGACTGGCATTCTGAGGATAGTGTTAACTTCCTGCCAGTCATGGCAATACAAGGAGTGAGAACATATCACATAATGCTAGGGTACTGCTATCAGATTTGTGCCACCTTCAGCAGGACCAGACAGAAGGGAAGAATTACCAGTATGACCCTCTTCTGTTACAGTCATGTCAGTCATAGGCACAAGAGAGCAAAAGGAATAAGACAATGACATTCTTATTCTAGGCACAAGGACCCCTTTTCAGGGATGACCCTGGAGTATTGCTTTTTAAGATTACTAGAAAGATAGCAATGGCTAGCCGATATTCACAAGCTGAGTGAGTTTTAAATTGTGGTTAATGCCATAGTTTATTTATGATATTTATTTTAAAGTTTTGTTATTTCATAATTTTAGTTGGCATATATTTAGGGCTAATGCAGCTACTTCAATTTCTTTCTCATCTTTTGAAAAAAATGATTTTCATTATTGTCGCATTTAGTAAGCCAGCACTTAACAAGATGCGTCTGTGAAAGACATCTGTTTTCTGTTCATTTTCTTCCTGTGCTGTCACAGACTCTGGGCATTATTCATAAAACCAAAGGAACTTTGAGACTAGGTTTCAAGTTTCTTAGATAAAATGAAACAGTCCGCATCAGAAGCTGTTTATGTTGCACCTGTAAATGTTATGCTTTCACTGAGCCTTGGAAATGAAGAACACAGTGTCAAGGCCATCAGCCTTGTCGTTTTATTTCAAGGTGCTGTTCCCTTAATAGCTGTATATCTAGACGTGGAAGAACTAAGGACATTTTGGGAATTCTGGATAGTTAATTTTCATTACTTGCTATTTTGACCTGTCATGTGTGTAAATTGGTTCTACTTTTTCTAAAACAAGCTGTGCAGTTGTGTACTTTCTTGTTTGTATATATATATATATATATATATATATATATATATATATATATGGTGTGCTGGGGATTTTCCTACTGGAATGTGATTACTTTCAATCCCTTTTCCCACTATAGCAGTAGATTGCTTATGCTTGGCCACAAGTATTCCTGCATGTATCAGCTTTTCGTAGAGCTTGGTATGCTATACATTGCCCAGAGCAAGAAATTATACTGTAAATCTAATCTTTTCACAGTTGCAAATGCAATAGTTGAAGAACATTTTAACTTATAAGAATGTCCTTACCAGGGCACCAGAACTAATTGTTTTTCTGCTTATTTCAGCCATCCTTAATTGTTTCATTGTCTTGATCATTGCAATTCTTGGTAGCTTGCTTTCTTATTTGCACAGCTATTTCACCATTTAATACTATGTTTCCTGTTTCTTTTATCTTGGTGTTGTTTATATATTAACTTTGTCTGCTTTACTGTCTTTTTTATCTTTTCTATCATGCTGTCTTTCTATCAGGACCTTCTTGTTACCCACTGGCCATCTTCCATTTCCTTGATTTGCTTGAAGGTGTCATTGCTTATAAAAGGACAGAGTGTGGTTATCATGCAGCCTAATTTATTCTGTATAGCTTGATTAAGATGACTAGATATGGTCATAAAGTGAAACATCATGTTTATAGAACTACACCCTGTCTTCAGGTGATACTTCTAGAGTCAAATAACATCTTCAGGATTTACATAGATCTTTCCCCCTGAAGTTTGGCCTGGGGTTTTGTTATTTTGCATGCACCTGAATGCTGATCTGGTGCTCATCATGATAGGGTTTTTTTTATTTTGCATGCACCTGAATGCTGACCTGGTGCTCATCATGATAGGATTTTGTTATTTCGCATGCATGTGAATGCTGACTTGGTGCTCATCATGATAGGGTTTTTTTTTTATTTTGCATGCACCTGAATGCTGACCTGGTGTCATCATGATAGGAATTTGTTATTTTGCATGCACCTGAATGCTGACCACTCATCATGATAGGATTTTGTTATTTCGCATGCACATGAATGCTGACTTGGTGCTCATCACGATAGGATTTTGTTATTTTGCATGCATCTGAATGCTGACCTGGTGCTCATCATTATAGGATTTTATTATTTCGCATGCACGTGAATGCTGACGTGGTGCTCATCACTATAGGATTTTCTTATTTTGCATGCACCTGAATGTTGACCTGGTGCTCATCATTATAGGATTTTGTTATTTCACATGCACTTGAATGCTGACCTGGTGTCATCATGATAGGATTTTGTTATTTCGCATGCACCTGGTGCTCATCATGATAGGATTTTGTTATTTCGCATGCACCTGAATGCTGACCTGGTGCTCATCATGGTAGGGTTTTTTTTTATTTTGCATGCACCTGAATGCTGACCTGGTGTCATCATGATAGGATTTTGTTATTTTGCATGCACCTGAATGCTGACCGCTCATCATGATAGGATTTTGTTATTTCACATGCACATGAATGCTGACTTGGTGCTCATCACGATAGGATTTTGTTATTTTGCATGCATCTGAATGCTGACCTGATGCTCATCATTATAGGATTTTATTATTTTGCATGCACGTGAATGCTGACGTGGTGCTCATCACGATAGGATTTTCTTATTTTGCATGCACCTGAATGTTGACCTGGTGCTCATCATTATAGGATTTTGTTATTTCACATGCACTTGAATGCTGACCTGGTGTCATCATGATAGGATTTTGTTATTTCGCATGCACCTGGTGCTCATCATGATAGGATTTTGTTATTTCGCATGCACCTGAATGCTGACCTGGTGCTCATCATGATGGGTTTTTTTTTTTATTTTGCATGCACCTGAATGCTGACCGGGTTCTCATCATGAGAGTTTTTTTTTTATTTTGTATGCACCTGAATGCTGACTTGGTGCTCATCATGAGAGGATTTTGTTATTTCGCATGCACGTGAATGCTGACTTGATGCTCATCACGATAGGATTTTGTTATTTCGCATACACCCGAATGCTGACCTGGTGCTCATCATTATAGGATTTTGTTATTTTGCATGCACGTGAATGCTGACTTTGTGCTCATCATGATAGGATTTTGTTATTTCACATGTACCTGAATGTTGTCCTGGTGCTCATCATTATAGGATTTTGTTATTTCACATGCACTTGAATGCTGACCTGGTGCTCATCGTGATAGGATTTTGTTATTTCGCATGCACGTGAATGCTGACCTGGTGCTCATCATGATAGGATTTTGTTATTTCGCATGCACCTGAATCCTGACCTGGTGCTCATCATGATATGATTTTGTTATTTCGCATGCACGTGAATGCTGACTTGGTGCTCATCGTGATAGGATTTCGTTATTTCGCATGCACGTGAATGCTGACTTGGTGCTCATCGTGATAGGATTTTGTTATTTTGCATGCACCTGAATGCTGACCTGGTGCTCATCATGATAGGATTTTGTTATTTCGCATGCACGTGAATGCTGACTTGGTGCTCATCAGGATAGAATTTTGTTATTTCGCATGCATGTGAATGCTGACCTGGTTCACATCATGATAGGGTTTTGTTATTTTGCATGCACCTGAATGCTGATGTGGTGCTCATCATAAAGACTTGGCATGATGATAACTTTGGACTCATCTCGCACCTTCCATTCCACCAAGTCTCTGTGTTATTCAAAGTCCACTGCATTATAATAACAGTGGCACAACTACCACTTGTGTTAAACACAGCTTGGTCTGACCCATTTTAATTGTGGATGTATCTATATCTTTGCACTCCACCCCCTGATGTAAGGATGCATTCAGATATCTCCTGGGGTACCATTTGCTTGGTTAATTGAAACTGTCTATGCAGATATTTACTGATTTCCTTATTTATACTATTCAGGATCATCTAGAATGCTTTGTCTTAGAATGTTTTAACCTCTTACTCAATAGGAATCTGTCGAATAGACTGAAATTTTAATTATGAATTAATGATGAATTTGCTGATCTCTTCATATAGTGTCTTTTTATTATTCAGTTTTTACTGAATTTGTTTCCTATGCTATTCATTTCCAAAGTATTTATTTGGACTTAAGGCTCCATCTGAGTCTTTTTACCTGAAACCTTGTGCATGTCCTGTTTCATGGAAGGAGGGTATACCCATTCAGATCAATCCAGGTCTCCCATTGGTTTTACAAGCTGATGCAAATCTGACAAATTACAGGGATTTGAGAGAAATCTTCAATGGCTTTTATGAATCAGCTCATACTGATAGTCAGTACTGATGAACCAAAATCACTTTTGTTGGCTTATAACACAGCCACCTTTAATGCCATGGTTATGGCTGCCCCCAGAAAGTGTACATCAAATACTTCTTTCTCCAGGTCATGTTCTGACCTTGATCTGTGAGAACTCTATTTTAGGGTGCAAGTTAAAATGATAATGGAGAAGGCTGCACCTGACCGATGACAAGCTTAGAGCAAATGACCAACTTGCAGTTCTCTACATAAAAAATATTATATAAAAGAAAATTATTCCTTTCCTTGAGAGATTTCTGTGGCTTCAAATTTGATAGGCTTTGCAGTCCTGCCTTACTAACTACTAACAAAGCCTTTTCATCCTCTCCACATAAGGAAGATGCATGGCATTCTGTAAGTACGATTATCAATTACAGGTGCCTTTTTCCTCTAGTCTCTTCCATAGCAAGTTATCACATCTGAGTTGTGGTCTGCCCTCACCTTTGTTGGTGTAAGTTTTCTTATGTTTGCTTTGAGGACATCATGAATACTGTTAGCTGATACATGCACTGTGGCTTAGAATCTAGACCAGTTAGGTTGTTTAATCCTGCCATCATTATCTGTGTCTATGATTTATCAAATGTACTAAATTATGCAGAACTCCTTGAGGGCTGGGGTTTTATCATCCAGTTTTAAAGAAACGTTAGATTACGCCATCTTGTAGAAACCTTTTACACCAATGTGATCTGTTAACATCGTGCTTAGTCTAACTTTCCTTTTATTTGTAAGGTTAGTGGAAAAGTGGTGTATGTAAGATGTTATCATATATTAGTCCTCACAACTGGGTATACTGCAAGTATCCAAGTCCCAGTACTCAACACCCACTGTCTCACAGCCATGGAACTGAGCATCTTGTAGGTGACATGTTCAGGCAAGAAACAGCAGGCAAATGGAGAGAGATAGCAAGAGACTGCCACATATCATCTAAACACATAGTCATATTTGAGTAAGGTAAAGGCAGTGGCCATGAAGAGGGAGTGGTAGTAGATGGAGGTGTAGCTAAGGGTTCCATGCAGTGACTGAGTAGAGGCTTTAGGTACAGGAAGTGGATGGGTGTCTAAAGGTTAGAGAGTGGGAGGGGAGTTAAGGGTTAGGGGTGGAGTGTTTGGTTTAAGGAGCAATTGAAGACTTTAAGTTTAGGGTGGAGACATGGAGTTTTAGGTTTAGACATTGATTAGGGAATTTAGGGTTAGGGAGGTGGAGGGGCATTTTAGAAGGAATATTCAAAGAATTTAGGGTTATGAAGTGGGAAGGGAGTTTTAGGTTTAGGGAGTGATTGGGGACTATAGAAATGTTGACTTTTAGGTCAGGGACTAAGATTACAGAGGGAGTGGAGTTTTAGGTTTATGGCGCAAATGAATTCACGGTTGGGGAGTGGATGAAAGATTTAGGGTTAGAGTCAGGGCTCAGGTAGTGCTATGCATTTCAGTAGGGTCAGGTGGTGTGAGGAGTAGGTGATAAAGACTGGGTTAATGGGAGATATAGCACCTAACGTTTATATCAAGCGGTAATGAGCAAATGTGCTGTTAGCTACCAGCACTCAAGACCTTGTAGGAGACCAACCCGCATCCTCTTGGGCCAATATCAGTATGCTTTTGAGCTAGCATAGCACTGAGACTTCCTGTTTGAGAGTGGTGAATAACCATTTGGTGCAGAGGCATTAAAGTTTGTATTCATTCTTGGTTCTGCATAGTGTCTTGGCAGTGTATGATACTGTGGACTGTAACATCTCATTCAGCCACATTTATATTTATGATGACCCTACTTGTACTGTGCTTCAGTAGTTTACTTGTTACCTCTCAGATTCCTCTCAATATGTCATTCCACATGTTAACTAATGTAAGACCGAGGTAATGTTAATTCCTCTGAGATTGTCTGTCGGAGGTACCACTTCTTTCCCTCATATGTTTTATGTTGGAAAGGCTAGAGATTTACCATACATATTAAAACTGTATGGGATAGCTGAGAATGAGATGTCACGTAGGAAGAGGTGTCTACAGATTGCAAGTCATCGTATTGTCTCCTAAACAATATTTCCCAGACCAAGTAGTTAAGTCATTCAAAAGAACATGTCATAATGATTCATGCTGCGGTATCTTCCTATCTAGATTACTGCAGTGTGCTTTTTTCTTAGACGTAATTATGGTGACCTTTTCTGTCTTCAGTGGCTGCAGCATTTTGTTGCCAGGGTGTTAGCTGGTGTTTCTCACATCAGTTATATCATTCCTGTCCATACTTTTCAACTGTACAGATTTTCACAGAATGTTCAGATTTTTGCCTCATATTTTGGTCTGTTTTTCATAAAATTTTGTTTTTCTGACATATTAGTGGCAAATCATTAAAAATAATGACAGACATTTGACTTTTGGACTTCATGCCCTTCAGAAACTTCATACTATGAAAAAACAGTTATTCTATCAACTTTCTAAGTTTGTAAGAGCAATATTTAAAAATTGTCCCTATTTTTGGGCCATTGTCCCACTTTTACTGATGGCTTTGCCCAGATTTCTTGCTCTAAAAGGTTGAGAGGTATGCTCCTGTCTTGTGAAATATGCACTAGTGACTTTGTGTAGTAAGATCAGTCTTTAAAATCTCAGTACATGTAGAACATGATGAGTCAGAACTGTGTCCTGCCTATTTACAGGAACTCAAGCTTTGTCTTGGTCTGGCTGCTCATACCATCTTAGAACACAATGCCAGTTATTTCCAGGATTTGGTTATAGATCTCAGGTATTTATTGTCATCTTCTTCATCTTTTTTCTGTGAAATAAATTACTTTCTCTGTTTTTGGTAAGCAAGACTGCAGATTTATTTTTGAGGTGGTTTAAGTATCCCTCATTTAGGAGAGTTTATCTTAATGTAGTCAGGAAGCCTTTACAGAAATCTCGATGCCTGTCTTCAGTTTAAATCCTATTGTAATCATATTTTATAATGACTTTGTCGGCTAGTCTAGCTTATCGTTTCTGCACTGAATGAGGTTTTGTATTGAGCATCTTAATTAAAGATTAGAGAACTCAGCACACAGTATACAGACAAAGACTAAATGAATCAAATCCAGAACAGCAAGATGAAGTCCTGTGCTAAACTTGTCTGATGTATCATAAAGCCCGTCAGTAGCATAGATAGACTCAGAACATCACTTTGTCGGTAACATTCTGATTACTGGTAAGATATATGAGAAAGGTAACACTGTAGCACAGAATGTGCCAGAATTCTAAGGCAAGTGGTGCCAATACAAGCGACACACTTCCATGTAAAAGTAGAGCAATTAGTTAAGTGTACACATTTCTCCACTGGTGAAAACTAAATAAGAATAGCAGGGTGAATGCCAATGTATTTAACAATAGCAGATTAGGGAAAAGCCCTGCAGGTTTAGCTTATTAATTGTCAACATTTTGTTAGATGGGAAAAGGAGGGCAAATGATACATATCAGACAGAATAATTCATTTCTTGGTTGTGTTTTGAATTCACGGTTGTTCTTTTCACACCAGTTGCTACAGAGTCACAGTGCCAACTTTCATAATCAAATCTTACATTTAATATGCATAAAACATAGTTATTTTTATGTTTAAATGAAACAGATTCAAGTTTTTGTGCTACAAACTTCCCACAAAGAGAGCAAATGCTGGCATCTGCACACTTATTTTGCAACAAGTTGAATGCTGCCAACACCGCATGAGTGACTGGGATGTATGCCAGATCTATTATAGTTACCAATGACATCAAAGCACTCAGCACATAAACATGTCAGTGAGAAAAGCAACACATTAACAGATGAGAGAAGTTTATGCTCACAGAGTACTGAAGGATACTTAGTTGGAGAAGCAGACAGTTTAAAACTGGTCTTATAACTGTTGTGTTATTTGAATTCTGTGCAGATGATTAGTGCTGCTTTATTCTCATCCTGTCACTTAGGTGTGAGATGCAGTCTATTCACTGGAAAAAAGCATGCTCTTCTAGATTAGTGGCAGATGTCATGGTGGTACTTGCTTTTTGTAATTATTTGCCAGCTTTCTGTATATATTTATTAATCCTTTTTATGATACTGTGACAGCATTCTCTGGCAGCACAGATGCCAACTGAATAAAATAAAATATGCTCCATAATAAGAATTTGTTAAATTTGTTATATTGACCTATACAGTTTCTTGATTTAAATCTTCTTCTTCTTTCGGCTTTTCCCATTAGGGGTTGCCATAGTGGAACAACGGTCCACAGAACAATTGGCAGTGGAGTTTTACGTTGTCGAGCTGCCAGCCTGGCACCCAACCTTACACAGAAGGCACACACATGCATACACTCACACCTAAGGCCAATTTGAAGTGCCCAACCCACTTGCAGCATGTCCTTGGAATGTAAGAGGAAAACGGAGCACCAGCAGGAAACTCACATGACCACAGGGAGGACATGCAGACTCCATACAGAAGGCACCCCAGACGAGAATTGAACTGTTGAACCTCTTTCTGTGAGGTGGCAGTGTTAATCTTTGCACCTTTTCTGATTTAAATATTATAGCCAAATTGGTGTAGGCTGTCGGCTAAAGTTCATAGCATGTTCAGTGTGGGAATCTACTGAGCCCATGTGTGCAACAGTAAAAACATCCAACTTAGTCAATTTCAAACTAGAAAGAAGTTTTAGAAAACAAAATATAATGTCAAATACTGGGGAGTTAGAGAAACCACTTTATTTATGCGACTCTTGACCAGCTGAAAAACAAAATAGCAAAGGCCATCTCTGAAACTTGGCTCAAACCCCATATCTCTGACTCCGAAATCCTACTCCCAGGATTTCAAGCTCTCATATATGACCATTTAAATAGAAAAGGTTGCGGTGTTGCCTTATTCTACTCTAATCTTCTCAAAATAATTCCATACCCAAATCCCATTCCTCAGTTTGCTAACACAGAACTAGTAGTAGGACTGCTAAAAATGAATAATCACAAAAGCTTCTGTATCATCGCTGTTTATATCCCTCCCGGAAACAATACCTGAACCCTCGAAGGCATACTCCTATGGGTCTCAACTGAAATTAACCTTGAAACTTATATATTAGGTGATGTAAATATAGACTGGAACAAAATTAACAACCCTACTATTAATCTCTTCAACTTCACACAAGTAACCCACTCTGTTACCAGACCCAATAAAATAAATCCCCCAGGATTCATTCTTGACTGGATCCTAGTCTCCCATTCAGATAAAATCACCAACTCTGGCAACATCCCCGACTATTATCGACCACCTTCCAGCCTTCATTCACCATGCAACCTCCTCCCTTCCACAGCAGCATCAACACTTACACATTTGAAACCTTAGCAACTTCAACCCCAAATCTTTCTCAAACCTTCTCAAAGAAATGAATTGAAACATTCTAAAATACCTCCCACTAGACAAAGCTCTAGACTACTTTAATTCTACTTTCCTAAATACGCTAAACTCTCTACCTCCACCTAGAACAAAAAGAATAAAAGCTAAAACTGCCCCCTAAAGAAACAAAGTAAATCATGCATCAAAGAGACAAATCCTGGAAATTGTGTCAAAAGAATAAACTCCCCGAAAACCTTCTACAATACACACAGTTTGCAAAAAAACAAATAATCAGAGACAAAAAATCTTATTACACTAAGCTCCAGTATAATCATAATAAAAACCCTAGGCAATTCTGGAACTCAACAAACTCACTTCTCAACCTTGGTACCAAAAATAACCCCTGCCCCGACCCCAGTAAATCTGATTTTGAAAAAGCCTCCCTATTTAACTCTTTCTTTATAGAATCAATAGCAGACCTAACCAAAACTTTTACCAACAACAACCAATTTCCTCTGCATCCTCCCTGATCTAAGCACCCCCCCCCATCCACTGACCCTAACTTCCCCCTATGTTTGAGCTCAAACCTGTCTCCACCAACTACATAAAAAGACTTCTCACCAAACTAAAACCCTGCTCCAATGCTCCTGACAACATCCCCTCATCCTTCCAAAAATCAGCTGCTGATGTAATTGCACTCTCAATTAGCATCTTAATGAACAGATCCACACTAGAATCCTATATTCCCAAACACTGGCACACTGCCTTTATTCTCACTCTCCATAAAGGAGGCAAAAACACTAAAATCTCAAACTTTCGTCCTACTGCTCTTCTCTTCCCAAATTTCCAAGATCTTAAAAAAATGTGTCCACAACCAACTAATGCCTTTTCTGACTCAAAACAATCCTCTCACTCCTACCCAACATGGCTTTGGACCTGGGCACAGCACCATGACAGCTCTACTCTCCTTCTTAGAAACAGTCAATCTAGCCCAAAACTCAAGGAACATAGCATCAACAGTTCTACTAGATCTCTCTAAAGCATTTGATATGGTCTCCCATACCCACCTCCTGAGTCATCTTTCAAATCTGAATTTATCTCAAAACACCCTATCCTGGTTCTCAAGTTACCTATCTAACAGATACCAGGCTGTGAAATGAAGAAAAGGCACCTCACCTTTTCTACCCACCCCTTCTGGTGTCCCCCAGGGATCCATCCTCAGACCAATGCTGTTCAATATTTTTATCAATAACTTTAACTCTGCTATCCCTAATGCTAAAATCATTTAATATGCAGACAACTCAACTTTAGTCGGCTCTGCCACAAACCTCCCAGAACTTAAAACTAAGACCCAGATTGCCTTCTCTACTACAGAGGTCTGGATGCGTCAAAACCACCTATCTCTAAATGCAAACAAATCTAAAATTCTACTATTCCCACCCTCAAAATCCTTTTCTTATGACAAAAGCTCTTTCCTAATACTTAGCCAAAACAACTATCCTATTGAAATTGTACCCTTTGCCAAACTACTAAACGTAACTATAGATGAACACCTGAAGTTTGACATTCACATTCAGCAAAATATAAAGAAAACCCACCAAAAACTGGGCATGTTATATAGAAACAATCACTTCTTCTCCTCTTCTACTAGACAAACACTAACCTCTACTTACCTCCCTAAAGTACGGTGCCCCTCTACTAACCAACCTAACTCCATCACTTCCAAACTTGAAAATTGTTACAAGATTTCCAAATTTGCCAACAAAGCCAAACATTTTACCCACCACTACATTACCCTCCAGTCTCTAAATTAGCTAGAACTCTCCAAATATCTGGACTACCTACAACTTACCACTGCCCATAGATTAATATTCAACCCAACCAATTGCCCCACACTTTCACACATCCTTCCCCCTTATACCCCTAATAGAACTCTCAGATCTGAACACCAAAATGTAATTACTATCCACAAACCCAAATGCCCTGCTGGGCAACTTTTCCAATCATTCTCCCTAGGCAAAAAATGGAATTCTCTCCCAACCTCCCTAAGGACTATGCAGAACAGTGAAAACTTCAAAATTCACCTTCACTTCTACCTTTCTTCTAAACGGAAATGCAACTGCATCTTCCCAACCTAGACTCTCCTTGAGGTAAAAGACTTGGACATGGCATCATCCTAGGGCTTTAAGCCTCTTACAAACTTGCTTGATCTAACAACTGATAATTCCCATATGTTACATTGCTTATTGTAAATATTGTAAATAGTTTTTCATTTGATGGATTTAATACTTTATTAAATGTAACTGAACTCTGTAATTAACATAATATCAAGAGAATAAAATGTGCCCAACATTTGCACAGAACATGCTAAGTATCTTGTTATTGTAATTTCTACTGTATTCTATAATATGGAACTTTTCTCCCTGGGCCACCACTGAAAACAAGCTCCCTGGGCCCAGTGGACTTCCCCGGTAATCAAACTGGAAATAAATAAATAAAAACAATCTCATAGAGACTTTGAGAAGAAACTGGAAGTCTACATTTTACATTCTATCCCTCTTGCCTTTACCATCCAAATTTCCTGCATATTTATTAAATGTTTACTTTTGCCTGCCTTTTTGAAATATGTTCTTTTTTTATTTTAAGAAGATTCAAAGAGATATAAATATTTTTTAGAAATATACAAACAATATACCATGATAAGATATGCAGCAGCGTATTTTATTTTTTTGCCTTCGGTAAAGGCTGATAGTTTCAGTAAGAAACTTATGGCCTAATGCTGTTATAGAAGTTTGATGATTGTTATTGCATGAACTTATTGATATCCATGTATTTTTAAAATTAGGAAGACTCAGAATTGTTAAAGGTAGGGGAAGTTTGCTCCAAAAGTGAGGGTGCAACCTAGTCATATATTTGATACAGTTATTATTACTTTTAATGGATATTATAAAGTTGATTGCCTTTGTATATACATTAGTCTTTAATTCGGTATGCTTCTAGTAAAGAGTCCTGAAAAGATAGGAGTCTTCCATGTCCAGGAAAACAAAGCATAGACACCCCCCAGAAAGAGGTACAATATCTAGAAGAGGGTCACCTTAAGTCTATTTGAGTAACAATTTTAATAAATACACAGGTCACCTGAAATGAGAAAAAAAGCTCTTGCTCAGCTTATCCAAATCAAGTGGTACCACGGCTAACAAAATGCAAATCTAAAAGGATAATCCATATGGAAAGCATTGCTCCTGAAGGAGAAAATTGTTGATCAGTGACCAGACAAAATATATATTTTTTTTTTGCAGAAAGGTATACTATAATTCCTGTAAGTACACATTTATACTTTCAGTGACCAGCCATGTGATGGTTTCCTTGAGCAAACTTTTATTAGGATGAACACTTTTGATGTTACATTGAGATCTGATGAAGTCAGTGTAATGCAGAAAGCACTCATCCTAGTAAACATTTGATTGGGGAAATCATTATGCAGCTGTCATTGAAAACATACTTTGAGTAGTTATAGTAAAACTTTTTGCAAAACATTTTATATTTTGTAATCTATAATCTCCTTCCCGAGTAATACTTTTCACATAGTAACTAGTTTTATGGGACAGTCTTTGCATCCTCTCCATCTGAATCAGCTGTTTGTTTAAGGGACAGCAGAACACAACTTTATATTCTTTTACTCCCCAAAAAAGTTTGCTGTTCAGTGTAATGCCAGCCTTCATGAAGCCGCCCTTTATCTTGTTGTATAGTGTATCGATCATACTTATCTTATTAACATGACAAAGTGTTCATCAAAGGCAAGAGCATTGTTGTATGACTACACTTCATTCCTTTACAACAGAAGCTATCTTATGTGGGTTTCCCGCAATTTTTTTGGTGAATAAGTGCATTTAGGCTACGGAGGTCTAGAACGGGCCTAAATTACCTGTTTTTTTTTTTTTTGTGCCAGAAATAAGTTGGAATAATTTCACAAGCCTTTCCTCTCTAGTGGGACCTCTCAAATCACTCTTTTGTTGAGTAGCTTTTGCACTTCCATCCTTACCACTACTTTTTGGCAAGGTGAGATATCAGTCAGTGGAAAGGTGCCTGAGGAAGGATATCAAATGGGATTAAATAATCTCTTGCTAATATGCCCCCAGGAGTTTTGCTCCATGCCGGCACAAGGACAGATAATTACCCATGAGCCATGCTAATGCTGCACATGACCATATTCTAGATACATACACTTTCAGGGCTTCAGGCTATGGGTACTGTGTGTGCTGCCGCTGTGGACATGCCAGAATCACATTTACTGCTGGCTACTCAGCATTCTGGAAGAGTGAAACATTGTATTCAAAGCTGTAACAGTCTACCATACCTCCTTAATTTCTTTGAGGTGTTTATTGACTCTAGGACAAAAGGAGAGAACCTGAATGGGAAGTCCAATACCAAAAACAGATGATGCTGAGTACAGACAAGCACATGGTTCCAGCCTACCATGTTTTTTTTAAGTTCACTAAATCCTTTATTAGCATATTATAACAGTTATACAGCTTCAAAAAGGTATATGAAGACACAGTAAAATTACATTAGTTGGACTAAGCAATTGTCAACATTAAAACATTAAAATGCAAAAATGAAGGGTTGTTATCATTTTGACTTTATGCTATCTGTTAAAGTAAAAAAGGAAGAATGGGGGTATATACAGTGAAAATCAATATATGGGCAGATAAACACAATGCAGTTATAGGATTATCATTTCCATTCCTAGCTGTTATTCATGCATGTCAGTTTATCTATGAAAAATATATCAATATTAACTCCATTTTGTAATACAAATGTTAAGTTGAGACCATGCTTTGAGTTTATAACACAGTCGCTGTATAGACAGTATCAATATTTGTTCCAGCCTACCAATTTTGGCATTACAGACCTTAAACTAATAAGCACATGGTATGGTGCTAGAGTGAAAGTCTGGTCCCATGATACTAGAAAAGCCCACAGTAGAAAAACATGGATCTGTAAAAAAAAAAAAAAAAAGAGAGAGAGAGAGCGTGAAAATGGTTTTATTATAACATTTTAGTACATTTAATTATAACAACAATTTATCATAACAGTATCAAGTAACAGCTAGATAAAGGAAATAGATAACAAAAACAGTGGAGATAACTATTATCTCCACTATTATAACTATTATCAGTCATGGGAATGATAAGGTCGGTCTATAATCAAATGGGATTGGTTATTTTGAGCACAAAAAGGGAAACTTTCTAGGTTTAAAATGGCATAGTACTTACCTATGAACATATAAACTAACAATGCATCCAGTCAAATAAACATGCATAGCATTAAAAAACTGTATGAACTACATACAGAAAAAAATTTAAGCTACGAAAGCTCAATATAGGAAAATTAAAGAGTAATGTGGCCAGTTTCAAGACAAATTTTAATAAGGCGTTAAGGATTTTAACCACACATTTAAATAATCAAATGAATAACATTTAAAATTGGTGTCAGAATTAAAAGATAAAGCTGATTAACAATATGTATCATGCTACAGTTAAGTCAAGAATATATGCAAAGAGAAAATAGTGGTCAGCTATCATAATTATGGTTAGTGGTACAGGGAGACTTCTGTAGCCTGGTTATAAAATAGTGCCAAGGGGATATCTCTGCTAATATTATTTGAAGTTGGGAAATGGAGAAAACAGTAGTTAACTAGAGCTGTCTATAAAATATTACTGGAGACATGAAGATGGGTGTAATAAATGAGAATGGGACTACCGCGATTGGAAGTGTCGATGTCAGGGGAAAAGATATGCTAGCGATAAACTCTGAAGTTACTACTGTATGTCCCAGGACTACTGTGGCAGGAGCAGAATTTTTAGACTTTCTGGCATCAAATTATCTCATAGTATCCACCAGGTGACCAAACAAAGAACTCCTGCATAAGAATAGTGGTAATGTGGATTACTGATGTAAACAAAGGAAGGGGAACCAAAACTCCTGGAAATGAAGGACTGTATGCTCTACCACCATAATGGTGAGTAGTTCATCTGACTGCCAAGCAAAGTACCCATATCTCTGGCAAATAATTTACAGCAAGATTGTCCCAGTAAAGTGCATCTTTTAGCCATGTGCTTTAGACATGGGTTGACATATTGCTTTGAGTTAAAAAATACTCGTCCATAGTTTCATGTAAAATTTCAAATTTTTAAATGTTTCGTTGTTTTAGCTTGTTGTTTGGGATATTTTTGCAGTGACCCTAATGATAATGGACATCAGCTGGGTATAACAGCCTGTGTTTCTGAAGGTTAGTCAAACACTCTGCTTGTGCTGTGCTGACAATGCCATAACAAGGCCGAAATATGCATATCCACAGCTAGTAGGGTTTGGCTTTCTTGGCTTGAAATTGTTCATTAAAATGACGAAACAAGTCATGGGCATTCAGAATTGACAATTAGCTGAAACACCTGATGTTCATAAGGACCATTTGCATATATTCCATGTGCCTCTGATACAAGAGGTTTGGGAGGTCACTCAGTGGAACTTCTAGCTTTGCTGGAGTTTTCATTTTGTTTTTACTGAATGTTTTTTCAGTGACCTTCTCACTCATTGTTTTATTATGTTTATAAGGAAGAGAAACAGATATTAAGGTAGACTGCAAGTTATTTACAGAGCAGGAAATTGCCTAGCCCCTATTAGCACTTATGTTTGGAAGAGTTGTTGAACCTTCAGCAGTCAGATTCAGCTGGTAGCCAAATTAGACCTGCCAGTGCTGTATTTCTTGAAAAAACAAGAGGATGTTGGATCCATGCCAATAAATCAATAGCGGTTTGATGAAATGCATATTGGTAAAATGGTTTACCTTTACATGTTTGAAAGTCAAATGCTCATACATGCACATCCGCGAACCAGATATGCAAATTTCATTTCCAACCCAAGTTGATAGCAATCTCTCATTTGACAACTACGTGGCCAAAGTGGTTAGAAAAACATTTTATATAACCCACCTAATCATGAAGGGATTCACATCTAGATCAGGGGAGGTCATTGTGCCTCTTTAGTCATCTCTCATCAGGCCCATAATTGAGTACAATGCCCCTTTTGGGATGTACCTTACCAGACACCTGCAGCAACTGGAAAGACCCCAAAAGTACCTCACCAAGAGGATCAAAGGACTCAAACAGATGCCATATGCTGCCCGGTTAAAGAAACCAGCTCTACTCAGTGGCATACCGCCTGCTCAGAGGCGATCTGTGCCTGACGTATAAAGTCATGTCCAACCCGGAATTAATGGACATGCTGCACCTCAGAAAATCCAAATCCCATCGAGCTACGCGCTCGAGAGACTTGAACCTCAACACTGAAATAAATAGGACACGCTGGAGGGACAGATTTATAACCCAGAGGCTCCCTTCACTCTGGAATAAAATCCCAGTCCAGGTTAGGCAGAGTCCCACATTGACTCTCTTCAAGAGGAATCTTGATGAGTGGATGGGAGATTGTAGGTTTACCCCGGCTATCACTTCTGTGTCACTGTTAGACAGAGGTACAGTATACTGACCTCAAAAAAAGGCATAGCAAAATTAATTTAAAATGGGTGGCGAAAGCCAAACACATTCTGGCTAGGCTTATAAATGCCCTAGGGCAGATAGCCTAGTATGAACCTATGAACCTATGAACCAAAGGCACCACTGCTGAAACAAGTGCTACCATGGATCAAAAAGGGGGCGACATCTTGTAATTCAGCGCTTTGGTTTTCGCAATTTTGGAATTTCATGGTTTACAGTTCACGGCAGTGGGTTCTAAGACTTGACCTTTGAACATGTAAAGGTAAACCGGTAAAAATATATAGCTAAAAGCACTTTTGGCAAAACTCTAAAACAATCTTTTTCTGTAGGGGGGTAAGCTCCCTGCACTCCCCATGTAGAGAGAAACCCCCCACACCACCCAAACTTAAATATAGGTACTCCAAGGTTGCACAGCAGTAAAGAAATTGGAATTCTCTAGTATTGCCAAAAGCGCTTTCAGATAAACATTTTCTATCAATTTTTTGTTTAATTGAACTGCCTTCAACACATTTTCACAGTCTACTGGACATCATGGAAGCTAACTCTGTAAGTTTAAGACAGCATTAAAGATAAAGAACAATAACTGGTCTCACAAAAGTGAAAAAATCAGATAGAGCTTATGTAAAGAAGAAAGGAAAAGAAATGTGAGACAACTAGCACAGTTATTGTGATCTTGATCATGCAAATACATCATAAAGTTAAAAAGAATCAGCCTGACTGCATGGTACATAGGGATCAATCCCAAGCTGTGGCCTTGGAAGTGGAAGAGTGAAGGAGTGCAGCCTGCTCATCTCTGCAGAGGAAAGAGAGGCAGGGGTCTGTATGCACTTGAGAGAATCACACTGAGTGGTGCAGTTTCCTTGGTAGAAATGAAGGGAAACATTATCCATGCTATTCTGGGAGAAGCAGGGCTGCTTGAAGGGAACACCACTTTCAGATGTGAGGTGATGTCCTCTTGAGACAGCCCATTGCATGCCCCCCCCCCCAGTGCCTTGCTAAGTACATGCATTTAGGTCTGTGGAAAAATAAGAAAAAATCTTCAAACTACCCCTGAATTATGACCTCTGGTGACGAGGAATCAGTAGGCTGAGACTAAGGGGTAAGGGGAGGGGCTGATGATCAACACATAGTGGGAGCAAAGAGTTGCAAAAACAGTCAAAAAGAATCATGGGGCTGTCTGACAGCCTGAGAAAGTTTTATCTGGAGAGCAGTCCTGATGCCTGATGTGTTGTTTCCCAGAAGTACCAAAAAGGACCTCTTCTTATCAGATCACTACTTTATGCCCTTGTATTTTAACTCAAAGTTCAAGCTCATATTAGACTTACATGAGCAGGTTGCCCATCTTTTTACTTCTTGGGCTACACTGTGGCTAGCTTTGATTTTTGAAGTAGGATACTCTTAAGTGCTACTTGGACAAATCTTCTTTTCGCTCTTGAGGATAAAATCTCATGTATTAGTATATTCAATAATTTACCATGATTTGCACTGAACTTGAAGGTCACAGTTTTATAATGACAATAACATTTTCTGGAACCTTGCATGAGCTTTATGAAGTATTTTTTTAAACAAGCTCTGATGTTGTTGTTGTTTGTCTTTCGGCTTTTCCAGGCTAGGAGTTGCCACAGCGGAACTCTGGTCCGCTAATGATTGGCAGTTGGTTTTTATGGTGTTGAGTTGCCAGCCCGACACCCAACCTTCAACAAAGGCATGCCCATTCAACGCATGTCTTTCGAACGCCCACTCGACTGCGGGGAGGACATGCAGACTCCACACAGAAGGCACTCCCAACCCAAGCCAAGAATCGAACGGGAGAACCTCTTGCTGTGAGGCAACAACGCTACAGCTGCACCACTGCAGAATTTTTAAACAATGTAAAATCTGATTCCACTTTATTATTTCAGTGTAGATATAGTCATGAAGCTTGTGTGGTTGCCATCTCCTTCTTGACTTCTGCATAATCATTTTGAGAATCTATTAAGGCTGTTGGCTTCTAGATTAATGTCTTACCCTCCTTCAATAAGACTACATCAAAACCTTGTCGGCTTGCAGTATCTGCAATATAGTCTTTTGGAATACACTTAAAAACTGAGTATATATGTTGTAATGAACTAATAATTAAGTCTATCAAAGTTTTCTTCCAACTTTTCTTACCATAGCTTAAGTATACCAAAGCTTTTCAACACCTCTGTTAATCAATTGTAGTGGTACACCACTTTCTAAATGCTACCTGGGTAGAGCTATCACTTTTAATAAGCTACTAAGTATCTGAGGAATATTTTTATGACCATGCAGAGGAATACATAAAAGACAATTTAGCATGACACTTCAAGGTGCAGGTACTCCACGACTATCAAAGCCAACCATCAACAAAAAAAGTAAAAAAGTCAATAAAAAATATATTCTACTTGAACAGCAAAAAACTTTATTCCATGGGATGTTAGCGCTTTCACGTCTACTCTGGATGCTTCTTCAGACTTTAATGGCATATTTATCAAACCCAAGTTTAAGTCCTTTTGATGGTAAAATATTTGACATTTACTTGAGTGAAATTAAACAGATTTGACAGCTGCCCATGTTCAGCTTTAAGCATTTTTGTTTGAATGTTTTATTTAGTGAGTAGTTTTATTCAGTGTTGTTAATATTCCTGCTATATGACACTCTAAACTAAGATGTTAACAGTTTTATAGACTCCATCATCTGTCCATCATACACTGTTTGCCACAGCTCACTAGAATCATTCTGTTGCCAACGAAATTCCAAATGGTAACCTCCAAAATGTATATCAAGCTCAAGGCATATTGAATGTACACAATTAAAAACTAGCTTCATCCATTTTAACTTGACAGAATCATTGGTTACCATTAAGCAAAGAGAGATGAGTAGTATTGGATGTTGTCTGTGCTAGCACATATGTTATCTAAAGTGGAACATGTTCAGTTTTCATCCACTTTTTTAAGTCTTGAGGATATATATATATATATATATATATATATATATATATATATATATATATATATATATATATATATATATATATGTAACTTCTCTTGTTCTACAAATGTTGCCATGCTGTTTACTTATTCAGCCATTTCAGTTTATTTCACAAGGAGTGCTACTTCATACAAAATCATTTATTCCTCCTCATTTCTAGTTCAATGAGTGCAGCAGATATTTTTAGAGTATGAATTACAGGTGTTACCTCAAGGGAACTCTGAATAGGACATTCACCTTCCAAATCAGCCAAGCCTTTAAGTAAGTACTCCTGCAAAACATAATCTGGACTGTATAATAACAATCAGTATTCTGTGTCTCATTTCTGATTGTATTTCTTCTGACTGACATCAGCATTTTTATTAAGACACGTGTAAATTAAAATCATGCTACTTGCATCAGGAACAGTGGATGACTGATTTTACACTGCAGTAGCTCCATTACTGCTGTAAATTTGTGCATATACCAGTACCAAGCCTTCTTGAATGTATATATATTCGGCTTCTTTGCCTTTTCAACACATTTGTATTTATGACTGTAGTGTTATAACAGACATTTCACAACAACCAATTATTACACATCAGTTCTGCATGACTTTTTTTAATTCCTGCTTATTTATTGTCAGTTATTATTTCTTCTTGCATGTAGTCACCAGCATTTTCTGTTTATTTTGCATATATTAATAGTTTTGCAACACCAAACTACCACACATTACCCACACTGGCAACAAATAGGTTTTCCTGCTATGGCAGACTGAAGGTGGAAGTAAAGAGCTCAGAAATCATGCGGCATCTTACTTTACCAAAGTCGGAGGCTTGGATCTCAACAAACCTCCTGTACTGCCTATAGTTTCTCTCTCTCATTTAGGCCAGAATCAGACTACCTTCTAGCAAGTCAGTTGCTATTAACCCCTGAGCAGTTCGACTCTTAATTGCTATTAACCCCTAGAAGTTCGTAACTTATCCCTACCCATAATATCAACATCAACGGGTTTAACAAGTCGTCTCATATTTTTAAATTCTTTAAAATGTACATATACTTTGTTATTCTTGTAATCATTGGTATCTCTATTAAGTTTATCGTTTTTGATGTCCAAACCTTTATTAGTAAATTTGTCCATCTCTTTAAAAATACTTTCTAAATGGAATTTATTATGCCTTGTACCTGAGATACCTGGACGACATCCTTATTTTTTGGATGAGTAATAAAGATGAACTTGTAGAATTTATACAGTTTTTACGTAAGACATCCAGTTTTTTGGAATTTACCAGCAAAATTTATGAGAATAACTGTGAATATCTTGATATTGTTTTTTCTTTTAGTGACAATGTGATTCATTCTAACATTTATAGAAAGAAAACATTTTCAAATTCCTTTTTACATTTTAATAGTTGTCATCCTTATTATCAAAAAAGGAATTTGATTAAAGGTCAGATGGTCAGACTATCAAGAATTATTAGCGATGACAACACTTTTGAGCTAGAAATTGAAAAATTATCAAACATGTTCATTGATAGGGGATATCCCAATGAACTTATTGGTAATATTAGAACTGAGATTTTTTCAAAAAGACACTTGATCTATAAACCTATTATTAGATTTGGTTGCAACAATATATTGAACACCAATATAACTATGGATAGGAACAACACCTTTATACTACCGTACAATGAAACATTGTATAACATTGTTAACATTATACATGAGACATGGACAAGTGTTTTTATGAACAATGCAGAATTGACCAAGGTCATTGGTTATCATCCCAAGAGTACATTTAGTAGAGGGAGGAATTTGAAGGAAATTTATGAATTGAATACAAACAAGGATGCATTCAAAATGTCTAGAATGAGCAAATGTGGAACTTGTCACACTTGTAAATACATTAATGATGGTCCATATGTTGCTATTTCCAATTTTGGTAAAACCATTAGATGCCCTGGGAGTACCTTGATGTTTATGTATTTTATTTGTTTTATTCAATAAACCAGTCTTTGCGTTTCACTTTGTGGCTCTCCAGTTTCATAGTTTTGAGCCTTTTCACTTGTTTCCATTTTTTTTTGCCACTCAGTGTTTCGTTTGCACTGGTTTTGTGTTTTTGAGTTTATTATCCACCACCCCAGTTCACTACAGAAGTTTATAAACTATGTATTTATTTATTTATTTTATTTTTTGAGCTCGGCCTTTTGAGTTCGGTTTCTGTTTTAGTTTTATCGATCAATACGGAAGAACTTTTGATGCAGCACATGGACATTGCACAACGTTTGTTAAAGGTTTTACAGGATAGGAGAGAAAAAAAGCCCTGGTGAGGCTGAAGTTTTGGTGACTGAGTCACAGGAGCAGCTGTATACTCTTCATTCCACCCCCACCACCAGTCTGACATGACTGTCAGCTAGTCATCATTCAGCGGGTTCTACTGGAGGAGGCACCAACACAGGAAGTACTAAGTCTGGAGGCCCACCCCCGAACTCGGTTTTGAACACTAGGGGCAGACACAACGGAGGTTTTCATGACACGGCAGTTGGATCTGACAAGAATTATATGGATTTAAAACTATTTTTAGCGGCACCTGCTCTTAGTCATGAGCGTTATGTAAATCACAGAGACATGGGCAGTATCAACAAGCAATTTGTGGAATTTGAAAGAGTATTGAGGACATTTAAATCATTACAAATGGACAATGCTTTTTGGAAAGATCCCCTGAACTGGGTCAGATTCCCAAAGGATTACGCATTTTCAAATTACCATATGGCTTTACTGAAGGTACTGTTTTATTTGACATATTATTGCAATTATTTGATAAAACTGGTATTCAACTGTCAAACTCATTATAAGGAACAATAACACCAAACTAGTAGCCTTAAATGAACAATTGTTACTTTTAGACAATAGCATACATCCAGATTTGTTGTTTAAGCATAATAAATTCCATTTAGAAAGTATTTTTAAAGAGATGGACAAATTTACTAATAAAGGTTTGGACATCAAAAACAATAAACTTAATAGATATACCAATGATTACAAGACTAACAAAGTATATGTACATTTTAAAGAATGTAAAAGTATGAGACAACTTGTTAAACCCATTGATGTTGATATTATGGGTAGGGATAAGTTTGGTTCTCCCATTAATGATAAACCTAGCCAAACCCATAGGGCTAGAAATGAGAATTTTAGTCATGATGAGGAGCAGGGTTTTTTTTTTAGAAGAACCGATACTCAGATAGTCGGAATGGATACGCGACCGGTACGGCGGTCAGTATCATCAACAGAACAGACAACACAATATGGCATTACACAGGACCAATTCTTGGCACAGATAGACACATCTGAGCATATCAATTAATTTGTTCAGGAAGATTTTGCAATATCAAATCACATTACAAATATTGGTGACTATTTAAACAATGATATAGTTACAATTCAGGTCAATGATACAGTACATGAACCTTACATGAGTGAAACAGGATGTTTGCAAAATTCAGATTCTTCACACAGTCACAATAACTGTTTTATTGTTTCTGACGGTGGTTTTAGTTTATACAATTACACAGACAAAACTTTTGGCCATGATTTTATTGCTCTTTTTAAAAGAGGTTTTACATTTGTACCATCTTTTAGGTATGACATTGGAAAAGTCTTAATTAATTTAAAACTGTATAGTAGATTATTGAATTTAAACATTTTTTTCTCCAATAATAATGAGTGTACAGTAGATACCAATTGTCTTAAGCTTAAGTGTAGCAGTACATTCATACCACCCCATAACCCTATGGTTTACATTTTTGAAAAGCTTTGTGAGACTCAGATTAGAAGGATTTTGAGGAAAGATGAACGCACATCACCAAACCTCACCCAAGCTGAAATGTTTTGCCTCAAAGAACTAACTATGACTGACAAATATAGGGTTATGAAACCAGACAAGGGTGGTAGTGGTGTGATTATTTTGACAAACACATATTATTATAACAAAATGACCATTATGCTCAGTGATACTAACACATACGAGAAAGTTACTAAATATGAAATGTCTAGGGCATATATTAAAGTGGATTGGTTACTGTATGAATTCCTGATGGATGGATTTATCAATAAAGAAGAATATTCTTATTTAACTGATGAATTTCCTATTACTCCATCCATTTTTGGAATCCCAAAAATACACAAAGATATTTACACTCCACCTTTTAGGCCGATAGTGTCAGCTAGGGGCTCAAAAACTGAGGCCATTGCATCGTACATAGATATTCACTGTAAAGAGACGCTCAAGAATTTGCCACACATTTTAAAAGATTCCTGGCATTATTTAGACCGGGTTAGACAATGTATTGCTAATCTGAGTCCCAATATTACTATGGCCAATATTGATGTTATAAATTTATTTTCCATTATACTTCACAAACAAGGCCTTGAAATGTTTGAGGCCATTTTATCAAAATTCAGTGGTATGAATGTTTCTAAATGCCGACTTATGACTGAATTAATGGAAATTGTATTGAAGAACAATTTTATATACATGAATGGAAAATACTATAGACAAAGTGCAGGAGTAGCCATGGGGGCCAGATGTGCACCAATCTATGCTAATTTGGTGCTAGCTAATTGGGAGACAGACTTGGTCTTTACATCAAAATATTGGCCCAACATTGCCTTGTACCTGAGATACCTGGATGACAGCCTTATTTTTTGGACGGGTAATAAAGATGAACTTGTAGAATTTATACAGTTTTTAGGTAGACATCCAGTTTTTTGGAATTTACCAGCAAAATTTATGAGAATAACTGTGAATATCTTGATATTGTTTTTTCTTTTAGTGACAATGTGATTCATTCTAACATTTATAGAAAGAAAACATTTTCAAATTCCTTTTTACATTTTAATAGTTGTCATCCTTATTACCAAAAAAGGAATTTGATTAAAGGTTAGATGGTCAGACTATCAAGAATTATTAGCGATGACAACACTTTTGAGCTAGAAATTGAAAAATTATCAAACATGTTCATTGATAGGGGATATCCCAATGAACTTATTGGTAATATTAGAACTGAGATTTTTTCAAAAAGACACTTGATCTATAGACCTATTATTAGATTTGGTTGCAACAATATATTGAACACAAATATAACTATGGATAGGAATGACACCTTTATACTACCCTACAATGAAACACTGTATGACATTGTTAACATTATACATGAGACATGGACAAGTATTTTTATGAACAATGCATAATTGACCAAGGTCATTAGTTATCATCCCAAGATTACATTTAGTAGAGGGAGGAATTTGAAGGAAATTTATGAAATGAATACAAACAAGGATGCATTCAAAATGTCTAGAATGAGCAAATGTGGAACTTGTCACACTTGTAAATACATTATGATGGTCCATATTTTGCTATTTCCAATTTTGGTAAAACCGTTAGATGCCCTGGGAGTACCTTGCCGTTTATGTATTTTATTTGTTTTATTCAATAAACCAGTTTTTACGTTTCACTTTGTGGCTCTCCAGTTTCATAGTTTTGAGCCTTTTCACTTTTAATTATTTTGCTGTCCCTGAGTCTGTAGTGGATCCCAGTTATTTAAGTGTTTTTAGGTTCCCTTAGGAGATTTGTAGGCTGCCTGCAGACACAGAGGTTCACAGGCAGTCTGTGAGGCCAACCATTGTAGCTTCATGCTGGATATTGTGCTTGTTTTCTTGATCAAGAAGTAAGGGCACCAGTTGCAGTCAGGAGGCCAGCATGAAATATGTGGATACTCCCATGCTTGTGGTTGTCCATGCGGATGCACATGGATGTATATAAAAAAGTCAACAAAGGAGTGGTTTAAATTAAAGAAGCCATTGGAGAGTTACTTACTGATATTGGGTTTAGCTCAGTGGTAACTATCTCTACCTTTTATGCAAATGGTGTAGGTTTTCATTCTTAAAAGGAACAACTTAAAAAAAATCAGTATAGCATCTAGAAGCAGATAGTATTCCACGGTGGTACGGTGGTAGCATTGTTACCTCACAGCAAGAGGTTCTCCCGTTCGATTCTCGGCTTAGCTTGGGAATGCTTTCTGTGTGGAGTCTGCATTCCCTCTGCACGGTTGGGTAGTGTTCGAAAGACATGCGTGCGTAAATGGGCGTGCCTTCGTTGAAGGTTGGGTGTTGAGCTGGCACCTCGGCGTTTTGTAAAAAAAAAAAAAAATCTACTGCCAATCATTAGCGGACCGAAGTTCTGCTGTGGCAACCCCTTACCAGGAAAAAGCTGAAAGACAAACAACAACATCTAGAAGCAGATAGTGATCTAATATAATACAAAAAGGACTGTGTATTACATTATCATTGGCATGGTTCTTTGAGTTATATAAAAAATAAGTGGAAAGGGAGAATATAGAAATGCCAGGTGTGAATACTATTAAAGACTTTTAATTTGTTACACAAGTTACGTTTATGATATAGGTGTGTGTCTGGTAGATGGCAATTATTACTAGGGAAACATTTAATGTACATGGTTAGGAACATAATAGATATTATCAGAAAATAGACATATTGTTTACATTGTTTGCGAGGTAGGAATAACATATACTCTTACAAAACTCCTACATACGCTAAAACCAGTCACCCTAGCTGTTGACTTACTCCTCTCAGACTACTTAAAAATGGCTGCAAATGAAATTGCTTTTCCAGTTTCTATATGGATAAATATATCTATATCCACAAAATACGATCATTACATCTAGAAAAAATCCTCTGTTATAACTTTATATAAATGTGGCATATCTACGGATTTTAATAACTACAGGCCCATTGCACCCCCCCCCCCCCAAAAAAATTTATTGAAAAATGTATTCATGCTCAGCTTCTACATCACCTAAATTCAAATAATCTGCTCTTGGATCCACAGCATGGTTTCAGACTCCACCACAGCACAACCACCACCCTCCTTCACTTCACCAGCACTATAAACCAGCATAGGAACAATGGTAACATACTTCCAACTGTGTTCCTAGACTTATCCAAAGCTTCCAACACTGTATCACACTAACATTTGCTCACTGAACTCTGTTCTACAGGTCTATCGCAATTCTTTTTTAAATGGTTCCTTAGTTATCTATATGGAAGGCAGCAAGCAGTCAAATGCAACTGGACTACTCTTCCAGTTATCATAGGTGTCCCTCAGACCTCTATACTAAGACCTCTTCATTTTAATATTTTATTAAACAAGCTTCAGATTGCCATACACAAAGAAAATATAGTATAATACACAGATAATTTGAATTTAATACATAGCGACCCCACGATATCCAGACTACAAGAAATCATCTAAATTTCTTTTCTTCAGCTGACGTCTGGTTGAACAATTCAAACTACCCCTTAATTCTAATAAAACAAAACTGATTCTCTTTACCACAAAACATTATCTCCATCAAAAACAATGTTTCTTGGTTATATCAAATAATACTAAAACTGAAGTGATACCACAACTAAATTACTGTGCATAGTAATAGAGGGCAATCTTAAATTTGATCAACATATTCATCAGACAATTAAAAAGACCCACCAGAAACTCAGGTCCCTTTTATAGGGCCAAACAGTACCTTACAGACCCAGCAAGACAAATCCTATCCTCATCCTATTTGCTTCCAACCCTCTTATATGCCTCAGCTATCCTTACAAACCTAAGCTCTACACTAAAATCCAAACTGGCCTCCTGTTTCAACAAAGTAGCTAAATTTGCTATCAACACTGCACACTGAGCTCACCACTGGCAAGCTGTAAAGGAGCTAATCTGACTAGAGCTTAATAACTACATAAAATACTCTCACCTAATTATGGCATACAAATTGATATATTTTCCTGAACAATGCCCTGCATTAAAAAACATATTATTGTCCTACAGCCCCACAAGAGACCTCCATTCTGATACTAAATTTCTACTAAGCACTACTGAGGCAAATAATTCATTGGAGATGTTACACGAGTATAGTAAGTCCCCCAAACTCTTGAACACCATTTCTACATAAGTAAAAGTGATTAACAAACTCCTAACCTATAAAACCCAGCTCAAACAGTACCTTACCCAATCATGGTTATGCTCATATTAATCACGGGTTGAGACCTCTAGTAAAAGCACAAACTTCTTATTGTTTGCCATTAACTTTTTACCACCCTGTACTTGAATCATTACAGACCTAACAACTTCCCCTCTTGCTGTTGAATCAGTACACCCCTTTTCACACTCCCCCTCTTAAACAACACTTCTCTTCTTGCTCTTTTTCTAACTGGCCCCATCCACAGCACTACCCCTCTCATGTATCCCTGTATACCTAAGTTATAAACCTTCTAGACCAGTTTGGAACAGGCAGCCTAAATTGAACCAATCATATACTTTGCGCTCTGAGTCAAATGCTATTACCACTGTCCTCCTGTACACTACTACTCTCTTCCCTCCCCTCCTACATAATTTTATAAGTTACTTCATTATATCACTTCAACTTTTTACAAACCTATGCAATACTAAAATCTTCCTTCCTACATTTTATAACTTACCTCATTACGTATCTTGAACACCTTGCAAACCTTTCTTTACTGAAATGTAAGAACACTAAACTTCTTTACAATAAAGTTTTCCTTCTGCAATATCAAATCATTTACTTCTGAATGATTTTACAACTGGAACAACTGTGCAGACTTATAATTGTTGATGTAAATACTTTACTGTATGCACCTGTCTTGTAATTATGTTGTTTCATGAAAAATCTGTTGTTTTTCTGAGAACTGTGTGAAATTCACATGCTGATATAAATGCACTGTGGTGGGCTTTTTGTCCCCAAGCCTGTGCTGAAAATGGTTTCTGCGCAGCTGGACTTTCCTGGTCACCAAAGGCAAATGAATAAATAAATAAATAAATTGCAAAGACATGCAGTAGATGGACTGGACACTAAATTGGCCATAGGTGTGTGGTATGGAAGAACAATCATGACTGGGCTAACCAGCTGGAGGTATAAACCTTGGCTATAGATCATTGTCTGTGTTGAAATGACACCTGACCCCATGTACAAAAATGGGAAAAAGGGGTTGTGGATGGATGGATAGGGAAGAAGAGAATAAGGAAAAGAACGAAGACAGACATTTGGGGCACTTGGTAGAGAAAAAGGAGATAGTTATGATCAGAAGAACTTGGGAGAATTGGGTAGTTGGATTTTCTATATATGCAGAGATTTTAAGCACAAGGAGTCCCAGTATGGCAAAGGGTATGTGGATGTATTTTAACTGGATTTTATGCAACGGGGTAATAATTGCAGTATGATGAGGATTATAGGAGGATGAGGCAGGTATATCCAGAAGGAATGTAGTCTTAATTGGACCTTGGCTTAGTATGCTGGTGAGAGATAGGTGGGAATATCCTAACAATGTATTGTGGGTTCCCAGCTATGCAAGTAGTGAGTGCATTTAGAAAATATCTAGGGGTTTTGAATACTGGGAGCTTAGAGATCCAGATGTGGAGAGGTGAAGTAGGTAGCTTGTAGTTGCTTTCAATGCTAACTGTGGGAAAATGAATCACCCAGCTAAGTCATGCTTTTGACTTACAGGACAGCAATACAGGGGCCCCTAACCTCCCAAATGTCCAGGGATAACACAGCATTCACTCTTGAAGCCAGTAAGAGGGGGAATTTTAAGTGAGTGGTTGCAGGATTACCCTGACAGGGAGGCAGTGGTCATTTTGTGGAAGAGATTCACCAAACATTTTAGTATACCAGTCAAGAGAAGTAAAACAAAGAGGCAAGTACATAGAATTTGAAATCAGCTAGGGGACAACCTGTGATAGTCATGGCAAAATTTGACAAACAAGTGAAAGCCGGGACACTAGAAGGTCCATTTTCCAACTAGCTATCCGAGGATTTAGGGCTTCACCCATAGGTTTAGTGCCAACAAAAGAAAAAGACAGGTAAATATCATCTCATTTATCATTTATTCTATGGTAGTGGTGGTAGTGGGGTGGAGTCTGTGACTGATTACATAGACAGTAAAGAGACATCCATGTTCTATGCTTCATTTAAAGAAGCAACAGCAAAGGTACAAAGGAAGGGTAAAAGTGCTTTGATGGCCCAAGGCTGACAAATCATCATCCTTCAGGTTGCTGCCTATGTCTCTCAAAGACCAAGGTTAGTTAGCCATGGCATTTTATGGCCAATACTTCATGGACAGATGTTTGCCTATGGGTTTTCCATTGCTTGTGCCACATTTGAGAAGTTCAGGACCTTTTAACACTGGGTGACAGCAAAGATGGCAGGGGAATATAACAATGAACATTATCTAGATGATATTCTTTTTCTGGGATGGAAGGACACAGGGAAATGTGAGTGAGCAGTTATACAACTGTGCAAGGAGACTGGGGTTCCACTAGCAACACACAAAGAAGAAGGGCCAACAATAAGCTTTCAATTTTAGGTGTTGAAATTGACAGTGGAAAGTGTTTTTCTACTTTCATGACAAGTTGCACAAATTGTGCAGAAGGTTGAATGAAGTATTGGGACAATGAAAAATGATATGAGAAAGGATTTTGAGGTTTACTAACAGTATCTTAAGGATTTCAATGTTGTAACAATATGGCAAGATGGAGTAAAATAAAGGCCTACTAGAAATGTTTATGAAGACAATGAGGGGGATCATTTTTGGTAGATACATCAATGGGGATTGGTTCAGTGAAGCCTGGCCACAGAAGTTTAAGGACAGAAAAGGGGGTTAGATTGCAGAGCTAGAGTTTTTCCTGGTGGTAGTGACCTTTGAAGTGTAGGGAGAACAGATGTGGAACCAAAGTGAGGTAGTTTTGTTGAGATAACAACAGTGTTGTTCACATGATAAACAACCAACTAGGTGGGAAAGGATTCCAATCACTACTCAAACAGCAAATGGAAAATATACGAATACCACACACAGGTGAGAAAGGAGTTACAGGCAAGTTGATGAGACAAATAGTTGAGAAGAAGCAAGAGATGAGGAAAGAGTCTGACTAGGCATTTCTAAACATCAAGAAAGCATATTACAAGGTCCCAAGAAAGCTGATTTAGGCAGTCATGTGGTGGTTTGAAGTTCCAGAAACATTGTACTTGAATCTTTGGGTCTTTGTACATAACCTACACTAATCCTACCAAACCGTGCTCAATCTCACAGAGGAGTTCCCAGTGAGTGTGTGTGTGCATCTGGTTTCAGCTCTGAGTCTGTAGCTGTTCATTGTGGTGCTGGACTACATCAGCAAACAGGTTGAAGAGGACAGACCAATAAAGTTGCTGTATGCAGGTAATGTGGTATTACAGGCAGACTCTGAACAAGAACTTCAGCAAAGGATAGGAGAATGGAATGCAAAACTGAAGGTGCATGGGCTGAAACTGCACATAGATAAGACAGCTGTAATGGCAATAAATGGGGGAAATCAGAAAGAGATGAAAACTGAGATAGAGGGGAAAATAGTGGAACAGATTAACAGTTTAAGGTATCTGGAAGGGTTGGTTGAAAAGCATGGAAGTCTTAATGAGGAGGTCAAGGCTAGAATCAGAAGGACTATAGCTAACTGACACAGAGTTTCAGGGGTAATGTATGACAAAAGAATGCCAAACAAGCTGAAAAGTAAGGTGTACAAAATAGTGATGAGACCAGTACTACCGTTTGAGACATAAACCTGGGCAGTAAAGGCAGAGGAGTTGAGGAAGCTAGAGGTGATGGAGATGAAGTGCCTGAGATGGGTGGTAGGATGCACACTGTGGGACAGATGAAGAAATGAGGATGTAAGAGCAGAAGCCAAAGTAGCTCTAATTGCAGCGAAGGTCAAAGAAAACATATTACAGTGTTTTGGGCACATGTGCAAGAAAGCAAAAGACAATCTAGTGAAGAAGATTTCAGACAGACAGGAAGAAGACAAGAGGAAATAAGGGCATCCAGCAAAGAGATGGATGGATAGTGTGAATGCTGGTAGTGCAATCAGGCCCCTTAACATCTCACACCTGGGGAGGCCACCTCCTTCACCCCATCGAAACTACACTTACAAGGGAAGAGCACATGACTAATTAGCATTAGCAGTGCCCCAGGACTGCTGCATGTGTATGTGACCTTTGCCAGTGAGACCAGCTTAACTACATGATTTCAGATTCCTGAACTTTGTCAACACAAACACCCTGGACCAGATTGTCCATACACCCACTAGTGGTACAAACATACTGGCTCTGGGCCTCACTTATATAGTTAAATGCTGCACCACTCCCAAGTAATATACTTTGTGGTAAGGTTGGAACATAAAACTATCTCCTTTGAAATAAAATAATATCAAGGATCCCTGAAAACCATGGAACATTTTGGAAATATTCTAAGACAAATGTCCTACCATTAAGTGATAATCTGTCAAATCTTCAAGCTCTCTCTAACCCTCTGAATACAGCTGGCTATATCCTGTTCAGTCATGTTAATACATGTACAGAGACAGCTGTGTCTATCAGCAATAAGCACAGAACTAATTCAGACAACAAGACACCTTGTGGAATCACAATATCAATTGACTGTATAATGCCCAGCAAGATTAAAAAAAAAAAACGTTCTCATCAATCTAAACAAGCAACTCAGAGGGAAAGTCAAGTCTACCAAAGCCTCATTTGAGGTAAAGATAGCCTCCCAGGCCAAAGACAACCATAAGGCTTTTTTTAGCTATTCCTGCAACCTCAAAGGCAGGCAATGCACCTCAATGTGCAGCACTAATTGTAAATGGAGCCACCTATACTGAGCCAGAAGATATAGCAAATCTACCGGCCAACAAATTCAGCTCCAATTTTACCCCACTCTCTCCCTGATCATCCCTCAGGAAATACCATCAAACAAACCTCCTCCTCCCCAACATAGCACAAGGGAGCAGGAGCTCAACATATTCTCTAGGGCCAAGAATACTGCATCAGTGGGCCCTGATAATATTCCAGTATGACTCCTAAATAGCATGCAACACAACTCATCAGAGCCACTAGAGTTACTACTTAACCATAGCCTCCAGACAGGCTTCATGCCACGAGAATGCAGAACTGCAACTGTCATACCTATACACAAGAGTGGGCCATTTATGGACCTCAGTAACTACAAACCCATAAGCCTGACTAATCTTATATGCAGAGTCATAGAAAGAATTATCAAGTAAATGATTAGCAGTGATATAGAAAATCTTCAGACACTGGATCCAACCCAGTTTAGTTTCTTCAAAGGCAATTTACTCCTTCTTAAGCCAGTGGAATTCTCCGGGGAGATCATCAAAGCAATGGATGAATGCTAAGTGGTGCATATTCCTACCCTAAGGCATTTGATAACAGTATCCCATTTCGGCACTCTAAACAAACTCATGGAATTAAATATAAACCCCTGTGTCACCCACAAGATAACCAGGTGGCTCTCAGATAGGACCCAAGGATTTAGTTCATAGGTTCATAGGTTCATACTAGGCTATCTGCCCTAGGGCATTTATAAGCCTAGCCAGAATGTGTTTGGCTTTCGCCACCCATTTTAAATTTATTTTGCTATGCCCTTTTTCAAGGTTAGTATACTGTGCCTCTGTTTAACAGTGACACAGAAATGATACCCAGGGTAAACCTACGATCTCCCATGCAATCATCAAGATTCCTCTTGAAGAGAGTCAATGAGGGACTCTGCCTAACCTGGACTGGGATTTTATTCCAGAGTGAAGGGAGCCTCTGGGTTATGAATCTGTCCCTCCAGCATGTCCTATTTATTTCAGTGCTGAGGTTCAAGTCTCTCGAGCGCGTAGCTCTATGGGATTTGGATTTTCTGAGGTGCAGCATGTCCATTAATTCCGGGTTAGACATGGCTTTATACGTCAGGCACAGATCGCCTCTGAACAGACGGTATAATAACTGAGTAGAGCTGGAGTTTCTTTAACCGGGCAGCATATGGCATCTGTCTGAGCCCTTTGATCCTCTTGGTGAGGTACTTTTGGGGTCTTTCCAGTTGCTGCAGGTGTCTGGTAAGGTACATCCCAAAAGGGGCATTGTACTCAATTATGGGCCTGATGAGGGATGAGTAAAGAGGCACGATGACCTCCCCTGATCTAGATGTGAATCCCTTCATGATTAGGTGGGCTATATAAAATGTTTTTCTAACCATTTTGGCCACATGGTTGTCAAATGAGAGATTGCTATCAACTTGGGTCCCCAGGTCTCTAATTACGTCTTCTGTACTTAATGGATTACCACCTATGTGGTAATTTGTGGGCACTTTGTTTTTGCCAAAGGGGATGACTATACACTTTTTGGCATTTAGCTTGAGGCCATGGCTCTGGCACCAGTTGTCTGTTTCTATGAGGCCCTTTTGGAGGATGCTTGTGTCAGCTGGAGAGTCGATTATGGCGCCCAGTTTGCAGTTATCTGTGAACTTGGTCAGCCACAGTCCTTCCGTGTTGGCCTGTACCTCCGAGAAATATATACCGAACATGAGAGGTCCCAGGACTTAGCCTTGTGGGACACCACTTGTAACTGGTTTGGAGTCTGACATGGCTCCAGCAATTCTAACCATGTGGGTTCTGTCCTTGAGCCAGTTTGCAATCCATCTAGTGACATAGGGGTTTATATTTAAGCTGGCGAGCTTATCTATAATGCCCGAGTGGGGTATTGTATCGAAGGCTTTTGCGAGGTCCAGGTAGGCTGTGTGGACCACCTTCCCCTCGTCAATGGCCTTGGTGACTGTTTCAAAGAAATCAACCAGGTTTAAGAGGCAGGATCTGCCCTTAACAAAGCCGAACTGGATAGGATCCAGTGTCTGTAGGTCCCCAGTATCTTTATTTATGAGGTCCATGATGATCCTTTCCATAGCTTTGCAGACCAAGCTAGTCAGGCTTATGGGGCAATAGTTTCCAGGATCCGTTGAGGCACCACCTTTATGGAGAGGGACCACTGTTGCTGTACGCCACTCTTTGGGCACATATCCTGTAGTAAGGCTGAGATTGAACAGTAGTTTTATGTTTGGGTTTAGCTCTTCTTGGAGTTCATGTAGGATGCAGCCCGGGACACCGTCTGGTCCCATTGATGCTGTGTTTTTTGCTTTGGAGAGGGCGGCTCTTACCTGAGCATCTGAAATGTCAGGGGCAGCACTCTGCTGGGATAGATAGTTGCCCTTTGGTGGGGAGGAGAAGTTTGCGTTGAACCTGTCAGCTAGGATGTTGGCAATGTCTGTGGGTTCGGTGTATTTTTTGTCATTTTGGACTAATTCTGACCATATCTGGGAATTACCACCCAGGTTCCTAACATAACTAAAGAAAGCCTTGTGATTATCCTTAGTGTCCTGTGCAATTTTTCTCTCACAGCTGGCCTTAGAGAATTTTATGAGTGCCTGTAGTTTTGCTAATACTGATCAGTGATGCCTTCCCTTTTGGGATTTTGCTCTATCATTTAGTAGCTTCCTCCTTCTATTGTATAGTTTGTTTATGGCTGGGGTCCACCAGACAGGACGTCTGCCTTTGGAGGATTGGGTCTTGGTTTTATTTGGGATTGCATGGTCCATGCATTCCTGAAGGTGTTCATAGAATGCGTTTATAAAGGATTCTGCGGTCTGGGCCGTATTTTCCACAGGCCCGGGGGCTTTGAAGGATTCCACCTCGGTTTTGAGGAGTGTGAAATTTGCTTTAGAGAAGTTTTTACTGTGGTTTTCTGGGCAGGGGGTGGGGTCGGGATGTGAATATCTAGTGAGATTAGTTTATGGTCTTATCTTACCAGTGAGGGATACACTTCTGGTCTGGAGCATAGAGTCCCCATGTTGGTGATGATCAGGTCCAGTATGTTTTCCCCTCTTGTGGGAGTGGTAACAAGTTGTTCCATAGCATTTGAGTTTATAAATTCTAGGAACCTTGGGGCTAGGGTGTTGGAGCTAGAGTAATGCTCCCAGTCTGTTTGGGTAGTTGAAGTCGCCCAAGATAATGGTGTTTGGAGAGACCTTCATATTTTCCAGTGTTCTCAGGAAGGCCGAGTGGGGTTCCTGGGTTTGGGAGGGTGGTCTGTAGCAGGCTATAAACTGGAAGGCAGTTTTACCCACTGTTAGTTGCACATGGATAGTCTCTGATGCTTCGTGCTTTGCCACCAACCTGGAGGTGTGGGTATCTTTGATGAATATCGATACTCCCCCTCCTTTTGTGGTTTGGTCCAAGTTTTGGGGCCGAAAAGCATGGCATGAGGTATAACCTGGTAGTGCTGGGGTGCTCTCGGGAGCCCTGAACCAGGTTTCTGTTACTGCACAGATATCGATGTTCTCCATGCTAAGGAGAGTTTCGAGTGCATGCATCTTGAGGTTTAGACTTCTGGCGTTGAGTAGCATTACTCTTAGTTTTTTATCCCTCGTGATACATATGGAGGTGGGTTTGTCTTTTGAGCCTTGCCTAAAAAAGGCACTATGGGGGTAGCAAGAGCCTTTGCCAATATCCGAAAGCCCAGGGGTGACAGGTGCAAGCCGTCCCTAGCGAAGCATCGTGGCTTGTCGAGCATATCATCCCAAGCTGACAGGCATTGGATCCCCTTTGAATGACACCAGTACTTAAGCCAATTGTTGAAATTGATCATCTTGTCTTCATATTGTGGCATCATTCTTGGTGAGGGTAAGATGCTACTCAAGGTCAGGGTCATACCGCCTGGGCTACATGCTCAGAGAGCTCCTCTATGTCTTTTTTCATGTAGTCCAGGGAGGTACATCTCAGGTCATTCACACCAGCATGGACAATGACTGAGTCATATTTGTACTTGCTTTGGAGTGACCTGAGTGCTTGTGTTATGTGGCGGATCCTAGCGCCGACAGGCTGCTCACCGTGCCCCTCTCCTTGTTCAGCCTGGTGAGCGGGACGCCAGTGTGCCTGACGATTGAGTCACCTATTACAAGTGTATCAGGTGTGTTGTTTAGTCTTAAGGGCTGTGACTGTTCGGCACACTGGCTTTGTGAGATATGTGTTGCACGTGTTTTGTTTTGGGGTAGCGGTTGCTTGGGTGTCTGCTTTGGAGGTCTCTGCTGCTTAGGCAGATCTTTATTTAGAGCCTCCGAGTATGTTTTTGTGTAATTATGTGTTTGGTTTGCTGTCGTGGTAGGTCTATGTGAGACTGGAATTGTAGTGAGTGTGGTTTCCTTCTCCTCCTGACCGGTTATGCCAGTACTGAGTTGAGAGAGCTTAGCCTCCAGTTTGGCTATATGGTTGCATCTCTCACATGTGTTGGAATTTGTTGGGAGGAGGAGAAAGTTGTCTGTGTACATGAGGCAGTTGTAATATTGCCTCAAGATTCCCAGATTCACCAGCTGGACTGGAGAGGAGATTGACAACTGACCTTTGGACATGCTAGAATAATATTGGGAATTCATTTATAATTGAAAACAAGGGCCAGTGGGGAGTGAGGGTGTAGTGCTTTTAATTTTTAGTGCTGACTTATATAATTGCTTTAGTGAGCAAGTGCCAGGTAACTTAAGTGCAATGTGTTACAGGTAACTTAAATGCAAAAACGACAAACAGTAACTTTCTTTCAAGTGAAACAAGGAAATAAGTACAGTAAGCAATGCAGATATCACTAGTGATCCACAGAAGCACTGAGAAGCCAGATTAGGTGGAATTAGCGTTCCAGGGAAATAACAAGCAAACAAACAACAAGTATATAAACAAAGCTAGATTCAGCAGGCCTGGATCTAGTCTATGCTACAGCAAACAAGGTGTACCAATTTCAGTAAGATACAGTTCAAATATTCAGGCACTATAAACCTTTAACCAGAAATTCCCAGCTCAGAAGGGCAGAGTCCAGCCTCTTCTCCCACAAGAGTGCAGACCACGAACCTTCTTAATGCAAAATAACTGGCCTGAAGCCCAAGTGCTTAAACCAGAACTAATACACTTTAAGAATAACAGACACTGGGCTCTCAATCAGCAGTTCCCAACTTAGAAGGATGAAAGCTACCTGTCCTGCCACCACAGTGCATGCCACAAACCTTCCTAATGTAAAACAACTGGTCTGAAGCCCAAGTGCTTAATCCAAAAGACTTAGAATGATAGCTACACTTTAATCAAGTTACTACCAAGCAGTAATAAATACAATTGAATACTTTAGAGAATGCGTGGATTAGTGCTCAAGTTACACAAACAAAGCTAGATCCAGCAGGCCCGAATCCAGTCTATGCCACAGCAAACAAGGCGCACCAACTTCAGTAAGAAGCAGTTCAGATATGCATGCACTATAAGCCTTTAACCAGAAATTCCCAGCTCAGAAGGGCAGAGTCTAGCCTCTCCTCCCACAAGAGTGCAGACCACGAACCCTCTTAATGTAAAATAACTGGCCTGAAAGCCCAAGTGCTTAAACCAGAATTAATACACTTTTAGAATAACAGACACTGAGCCCTCAATCAGCAGTTCCCAACCTAGAAGGATGTAAGCTACCTGTTCTGCCACTACAGTGCAGACCACAAACCCTCTCAGTGCAAAACAACTGGTCCGAAGCCCAAGTGTTTAAACCAAAAGGCTTAGAATGAGTTACACCAAGCAGTAATAAATACAATTGAGTACTTTTAAGATGATGCAATGGGTATGCATAGTATGGGGAGATGACCTCCACAAAGAAACCAATTACTAGCAGATTCCCTCAGGTCTCTGTGTTCTGTCTGCTCCTTTTTGCCATCTACGTCTTTGAAGTTAAGGCCAATGTCAAGGGCCTCTGGCTGACCAAGTTTGCAGATGATGGTAGCTAGGTGCTGTCATAGAATTCATCCAGCACACTAATATCCTCCAAGAAGGACTGATTCAGAGAAATAACTGGTGCTAGATCTGTGGTCTAAAACTCATTGCCAAAATACATAATAATACTCTTTGGGAATCAGCTACTCCTGGAAACTACCTCACTGACAACACACTCCTAAGAATTGACTCAGTAGTCAGGTATTTGGGGATGCATAAAGACAGTGACCTAGACCTCAACCATCATGTGTCTACAGTGGTAAGGAAACCATTCTATGTTACACAACTTATAAGCAGGAGTATGGCATCTAGGTCAAGGAAATAATCATTCCACTGGTTATGGTCCTGTTTACACCAATAATTGATGTCAACACCCCTTTCAGTATGTACCTGGACATACACAAGCAACAACTTGAATATCCATACAGGTTCCTCACAAAAAGGATGCAGGGCATAAACAAGGTGTCCTATGTGGATTGCCTCAAGGCCCTATCCCTGTACTTGGTTCCTCAACAGTCTGTAAGAGACAATTTATGCTTGGAATACAAGGCATCTTTGAATTCTGCTCTGATGGACCTTCTGCGTATCCACAAAATAAATAGCATCAATATTAACTGCTCAGTTATTTTACCTCATACGCTCACCCTTCTGCTATCGAAGTGTTAGCTTCCATTTTCAGATGTTACACATATCTGCAGCCCATGTTCATTGTTCAGTATTCAGTGTTTATTCAATCTCAGTACCTAGGAAGGCCAATAAAGCACAGCCACCAAAAAATACTAGGAAGGACAATGAAGAGCACCACCAAAAATACAATGGCAATTCCCCCTTTAAAACATTATTTTTTTTTGGAAAAAAGTATTTATTTATTTATTTGTTAGCAATGTTTTTCTAAGGACTGGGACTTTGGTGTTTGGTGATTGTCACTCACAGTTTTGCCCCTAAATTTGAAAGTTTATTTCAGGACATAAAACTTACTCTTTCACACTTTATCTACTTTTCACACATCTTTTCTGGTTAACAATTAGCCCTGGTCTCCTCTGGGAATTGTTGTAGAAGATAATGTTGTTTTCCTTTCTTTTATTAATTCCATCCATCCATCCACAACCCTATTTCAACATTTTGGCACATGGGGTTGGGGTGTCACTTCAACAGAAACAATCATCTAGAGCCAAGGTTTATACAGCCAGGTAGCTAGACCTGCTACTGTAGTTGTTCCACATCAATCACTCATGCATACTCACACTATGGCCAATTTAGAGTGTCCAATCCACCTACTGCATGTCCTTGTTTTTATTTTTTTTTTTGTACTTTTTATTTTGTCTTTTTTGATCACTAGGGGTTGAAGAAACTGTGTTCATGCCTTTATCTCTGTTTTTCTGTCACAGGGTAATACTGACTCTGTCAAGGCCCAGTATTCACTTGTCATCCATTTTTTAAAGGTGAGAGACTGCCTTAGTCCCCTTTGGAGATTGTCTTGTTTAATTATCCCTTTTTTGTATAAAATAGTGTTAATTTATATTAAAACCTAGTTCCTATAGCCTGGTGTCTGGTGCACTATGTTTGGTGACTTGGGAAAAAAAAAATAAATATATATATATATATATATATATATATATATATATATATATATATATATATATAGATATATATATATATATATATATACACACACACATATATATATATATATATATATATACATACATATATATATATATATATATATATATATATATATATATATATATATATATATACACATATATATACATACATATATATATATACATATATATATATATATATATATATATATATACACACACATACATACACACACACACACACACACACACACACACACACACACACACAGATGTAATTCTAAAGCCGGAAGTTTCAAACATTCAAACTTGAAATGGCCAAGATCAGAAGATCGAAGTTTTGAAACTTCCAAAATGAAATAAAAAAAATAAAGGCAAAACTTTTATTTTTTATGTTTTTGCAGGGGAGCAAGGCCTGCTGTACCTTATATACCTTCTGCTAAATAAATATAACAACTCTGAGACCACATTACAGTGTGGAAAACAATAAATATTCCATTCTGCACTGTACGGTGGTCTCCATTCAAAACGTTCAAAGTTTCAAAACTTCTATCTTATAGTCTTGGCTGTTTGAAGTTTGAAGTTTTGAAACTTCAGGATTATGAAGGGAATTCATACACACACACACACGAATAGCTAGGGTGAGGCAAGAGGGGCAATTGTCCTGGGAGGAAAGGGTTGAGAGGTGCAATTGCTGATCCCGATCTCTCTTTAGTGCAATACTGTCTCTTATTCATTTATTAAAACTTTATTACTGGGAAAGTCTGACTGGGTAGCAGCCCATTTTCATAGAAAGCCCAGGAAGAAAAGCTCCAAATTATTATAAACAATATTAAGAACAATAAATACATTTACAATCTTCAAAAATAAAACAAAAACATCTTCACTTGAAATAATTATAACAAATTAGTCATAATATGAAAACATTGGTTAAGAATCGATAGAAAGTCTATAGGATCATATGACAATCATTTAATATTTAGAGAAATTTTAGACTGTTTCTAGAGAAATTAAAGGTTAGTCAGTCTAATACACTTTCAAAGTGAGTCAAAAAGAAGAAACAACCCTGGATATCTGAAGAAGCTAAAAATATAGCAGAAGAAAGAAGAAAAGCCAAAATATCTAGCGATGGAAAAAAGATGACGTGTGAATCGGCTATTTCAAAGAGAAATCAGAAGGAGCAAAGAGCAATATTTCAGCACAATCTGCCAGAGGATCGAATCTAAACATTTACGTGGGAAAGCCAGACTAGCTTTCCAGTGCATCAAAAGGATAAGGCAGAAATTTTAGCCAAGAATTGGAATGCTCAAGAATGCTGATGGAAAGATACTGAACGAGCCTGACAGAATTAAAGAATGGTGGAGGAGTTACACTGAGAATCTCTATTCAAATGAAGCAATCTAGCAGCATAAAGAGGAAGACCTAATGAAAGAAGAGCCAGAGATTTTGAAAGAAGATGTTATTGCAGCAATTGATGCCCTGTCAAACAAATAAAGCTCCTTTGATAGATTAAATACCGCTAGAACTCATTAAGGGATCTGAGGGAGACTTTGCTGGATTGACCAAATTGTGTCAGTGAGTTTGGAAAGAAAGAAAGTCACCAACAGACTGGAAAATATCTATTTTTGTATCGATTTATAAGAAAGAAAATGCTAAGGAATTTGGAAACTAGTAGACAATCTCTCTATTTTCTCACACAAGCAAAATCTTGTTAAAGATAATCCAGTAGTGCTTGCAGTCATTTGTAGATAGAGAATTGCCAGAATCTTGAGCAGGATTCAGGAAAGGAAGAGGGACAAGAGATATCATTGCTGACACTCGATGGATTCGAGAAAAGAATAAGGAATATCAAAAACCTATTCCTTTTTGCTTTATCAGCTACAGTCATGACTTTGTCTGTGTCAACCATGAAAAACTATGGACAACTCAATTGCAAATGGGAACACCAAAACATGTCGTACAGTTAGTAAAAAAAATATGGTGGCTAAGAAGCTGTGGTTTGCAAGGAATATGGAAACACAATATGGTTTTCAGTTCAAAAAGGTGTGTATGACAGGGCTGCATCTTGTCACCATATTTGTTTAGTCTGTATGGCGAAGCTATATTCTGAAAGGCTATTGTAGAGAAGAATAACACTGGAATACATGTAGGTGGAAGACTGATAAACAGTCTAAGGTATGCCAGTGAAACAACACTGCTGACTAAAACAAAGGAAGATATGGAACATCTGCTGAGGAAATTCAGAGAAGAAAGTTGAAGGATAGAACCAGAAGGGAACATAAAGAAGACCAAGATTATGTCAAGTGATAACATTGATAAATTCAAACTTGATGGAGAAGAAATTGAGATGGTTTCAAGTAGGAACCTTTTGTGTGCCCTTGTAACCACTGAGTCAACTAACACTCAATAAATATTAGATTGTTTGGCACTGTGCAAGGTGGCTATGAAGTCTCTAGATAAAATATTCAAAAGTAAGGACATCAGACTGCAGACAAAGATATGACTTGTTCAGACTGTCCTATTCTCGGTTGTCAGTTACGGTTGCAAAAGCTGGGTGATCTGGAAGCAAGACCAGAGGAAGATTGACTCATTCAAAATGGGATGCTGGAGAAGAATCCTGCATGTGCCATGGACAGTGAGATGGACCAATAAGTCAATCATAGAGGAAATTAAACTGGAAATGCCACTAGAATTACAAATGATGAAATTGCGTTTGTCATACTTTGGTCACACAGTTCAAAGGGAAAGATCACTGGTAAAGGACATGATTGGAAGGTGCAGAGGAAGACTGCCAATGAGATGGATCGATATGATCACAATGATGAGAAGTTTGGCGTTTGAGGATCTCATCGGACTAGCACAAAACCAAATCTTTTTTAAATCTTTAGTCTATCAAGTCGCCAAGACTTGAACTTGAGTTGATGGGACATAACATAGCATAGCATAACATAGTCTAATATAAATATTTATTGCAATATGAAATGAGGGAAAAACAGGCTAAAAGTTGGTACAGCACTTGTGGTAAAATCTGAGCGCTGCAGTGTTCCATCTGTGGTCTAAACTGTAGCAACTATTTGCTACATTTCTAGCCACAGTTTACTACATTTTAATACATTTTTTTTAATTAAGACATGAGTGCCATAGTGCTCCATGTAGATAGGGTGTAAACTGTAGCAACTGTTTGCAACATTTGTAGCAAGCAATGTGCTACAGTTCAAAAAAAAAAACTTATTTTTTTTAACTAATACATGAGCACTGTAGTGCTCCATGCAGGCAGGAAATATACTGTAGCAACTATTTGCTACATATGTAGTATGCAATGTGCTATAGTTTAAAAGCAATTTTTATTCTCTACATATGTGTGGAGCAGAAGGAGGATTGGGAGCAAGGCAAAGAAATGGGACCTGAATGGATGTTGCAGGAATGGGGGCATGTCATGCATCTGGCCACCTGGTTGGTGTGCAGTAGAAGGAATGGTATTTTTTTTTTTGTTTGTTTGTTTTTGTTGCTCTTGAATGGGAGACATAGTGGGGGGGTTGGATCTGACTGCAATAAGCTGATCTCTAAAATGTGGGCATCAGCTTAATACAGTGAAGTTTTTTTGTTTTTTTTTTTTGTCAGGAAGTCATAATAGGGAGACATTATCAATATCTCAAAAACATGAAGTAAAGGAACTTGTATCCAGTAATAATAACATACTCCCAGATTTGTCTGTTAGAGCCAGATTAAGTTAAAAATCCACCAGGTACTAGAATCCAGTATCAAGCAGTTAAGGAAGAGGTACAGAGCTACTTAAATTTGAGATCATAGAAGAATCCCAAAGTGAGTGGAATTGTCCCAATGCACTGGCACCCATACATGGTAAGTCTATATAAGTTTTTGTAGCGATTTCATAAAAAGAAAGAGCATATATAATTGCTGACGTATATTCCACATCTCAAGTGGATGGACTGACTGAAAAATTGAGCAGGGCCAAGTTTCTTCCAACTTTAAACTTAACCAAATGCCACAGGCAATTGTCGCTACGTCTTATGCTAAGAGTAAATGCCGTTTTCCACACCAAATGCACTGTTATAGAGTCTTGCCTTTTGGTCTCACCTGAGCACCTGCAACATATTAGAGGTTGACAGACAAAATTCGCCATGTCAAATATGCAACAGCCTAATGGATGATAAGCACCTGGTGGGAATGTTTAGCAGACAGTCATTGCCTTAGTGTTCATCTGGTGCTGCTGACCTACAAGTTGCCAGGAGGGCAATGACTGCAATGATGGCAAGGAGAGGGAAGCACATTGCAAAGTAATTAGGGAATGGAGTCATCAGAGCAGACCAACAAAAGGACAAGAAGAAGAAGGTGACTAAAAAGTGTCAGAGGGAAGAATCAAATGAAGGGAAGGAAAATATAAAAGATGATCAGTGTTTTATATGATGGACATGAAATAAAGGGTTTCTCAGTGAGGAAAAAGGATGAGACAAATTCAAGGGAAAGCAAGAACAAAGTGGGGAAATAGCACGAGAAGTGATTTTCAAAGAAGGGGAGATGATGTCAGAGGGCAACAGGCAACAGAAAATGTTTGTACAAAGAGTCCAAGCACAAGGGGATACTGACAGTTCAAGGGGAGGTAGGTCTGAGAAGATAGACAAGGAGATGCCTAAATTGAACAAACCAGTGGGGTGACAGTGGTACAAAGACAGGATAGTAGATATTGCATTAGTTCACAGAGTTACTGGTCAACTAAGAGGAAACAAGGTAGAACATGACCGTCAATCAGTAGGGACTACCAGTAGAGTTTAGGGAACAGATAGACATGCGATTCCACCAACCCACAGCAATCCTTTTATAGTGCAGCAACTCTGAGTTAATCATTATGTTTGACTTGATGTAGAAAAGTGAGAAAACAAATAGCTAGCTCAGAATATGTAGATATAGAACGACAAGGAAACAGGAAAAAGCATAGCACCCGATGTAAAGTAGATAAAAAAAACAGTATGTCAACATACCTCTCAACCTGTTAGTGCAAGAAATCTGGGCAAAGCCAGAAAGAATGGGGGGACCAAGGCCCAAAAATAGGGACAGAATTTCAATATTAAACTTAGAAAGTGACTAGAATAAAAGGTTTTGCATTATTACATATTTTCTGAAGGATATAAAGTCTGAAACTCAAATGTTTGTCCTTATTTAATATTATTTAGTGAATTCAATGTTCAATGATTTACCAGAAAACTAAAAATTTTATGAGGAACAGATCAAAAATATGAGGCTAAAATCTGGACATTCTTCGAAAATCTGTACAGTTGAGAGGTATGTGTCAACAATGAGAACTGAACAACTGAGTCCTTCTTTTATGCTAAAATCTAAAAGAAATGAGTCCAAAAATGAATAGTGGGTATGTTGACACAATTAACAGGATGACAACAATGCTGTAATTCAATCAGATAACAAGTACTTATGGTATGATAAAGATTATAGGAAGATGTGGGAGGCCTACAAATATGGTCAAGGTGGACATCAGTCTGGTGTTCTGGATAGGATCTAGATATGGACATTTACAACAGACTATGGATTCCCATTAAAATAGTTATTAAGAAATTAAGACAGATAGGAAGGAAAAGATAAGAAGGGTGTATTAAAGTAGTCCAGAAGAGGAATTTTTTGGGCAAAGTAGATAGTGGATTTGCTAAAAGTTTCATCACTACTGTTTGCTATGTACCTTCTTTAAGACAAATCTTGATGAGTGGATGGGAAATAGAAAGTTCACCCCGGGGATCATACCAGTGGCTCTACTTGATAGAGGCACTGGGAACTAATGGCAGGTGGCACAATGCCAGGACACTTCTATGTGCTAGGCTTGTAAAGGTCCCAGGGCCATTAGCCTAGTACACATCTATGAACCTATGAACCTATGAACATGTTGAAGTGAACAGCTGATGACCACCACCATTTCAAGTACAATGGAACACCCCTCCTCCCTGCTGACTTTAATAACAAACAACATTTTAACTGAATAATTAAATAAGTACCCTGACAGAGACTTGATACATTTGTGACTGAAGCCTCTACAGTATGTTTTACAATACTGCCTAGAAAATGTAAGAAGGGGATGCCAAACCTGAAATCAGCTAGAGAAAGATGAGCTATATGGAGGGCAAAGTTGAAGAAAAAAATAAGGCAGGTAGGATGGTAATCCCATTCAATAAACTACATAGAAAGAAAGTTAGAGTATCACCCATAGGCTTGGTGTTGAAGAGGAAACCAGAGGAGTATGGGCTCATCATATCTAGTGGGTGGATCAGTGAATGATATGGAAGAGAAATGAGTGCCTGTGTTTTGCTTATCATTTGACAAGGCTATGAAGAAGGTGTACCAGATGAAGAGGTGGAGACCATAACCAGTGCTGACATAGAGTTTGCCTTTAGATTATTATCTCTACATAAGAAAGATCAGGAATAATAAGATATAGAATTTGAAGACCACTATTACATGCTGAAGTATATGTCCATAGGTCACTTAATGCAGTGGCAGCTGGTGACTTCAAATCAAAGGGGGGCTGCAGGAGACAGCTGAATGGGTGGGAGCAACTAGAAATGGGTGGAGCCATGCTAAAAATGCAAAAACTGGGACTTTAATTAAGTACGTTGCTCTGGGTGCCACTGCCAAACTGTCATTATGAGAGTCCAATCAAGACAAAATGAATTGTAGAAGAAAAAAAATGTCAATGCATTGGCTGCATGACAGCTTACTTAATATCTACATGGAAACAAAAAGGTTGTGAGGCATGAAAAAATACATTACTTTTTAAATAGATTACTGGAATGCCAGTCAAAATCAAGTATAAAAAAGCAGCACTCAACTCAAACCACTTTTCCTTGCACTGCAGTTCTAATTATAATTTATATTCAGCTTTATAAAAGTACCAAGTAACATGCTGAAAGTAGCAATACCCCCACTTGTAAAAATGTTTCTTATCCAAAGAAGACCTGCTGCCTGACAACATCTTTCTACTTGTTTCATGAGGAAAACATAATCAAGGTAGAAAATGAACAGCAAAGAAGAAACAAGCTCAAGATAAATTGCTTAAAGGATTACAGCACAGGTTATGGACCACACATGATAGATTGGCATTCTGTTTAGTTTACGGGTAAAGCCTGCAAAGATGACTGCAAGTCTCCAACAAATGTAATGAGCTGCTGAAAATACTGTAATCCTGTCCTTTATTACCAATACTGTTATATGCACTTCAATATCCAAGGCTTATATGCTATCTAGTTATGTAAAGATTATCTGCATGGCAACAACAAAAAGGCTTTCAATGTTGGTAATTCTTTAACAGTATGTTTATTAAAGCTTATTCACATCTTACAGTCTCAGACAAGCTTACCTGATGGTCATTAATGGATTGCTACTTAAACACAGAGCAACAGGCATTTTCTGAATAAGAAGCATAAATCAACAGTATAAAAGCATAAATCAACAGTATAAAAATATGACAGAAAACCAGAACATTCTGCAAAATCAAGGATAGTTGAAAAAAACACTGTAGTACTTGTGTATACCTTGGATGGGGGGATACTTTGCACACTTACACTGCATAACTACTCCTTGCCTTGTTTGGACGCATCCAGAGTCACTACTTGGGAGAGTGGGGTGCAACACGTATGTCACAATTTGAAATATCTCTGACTGACTGTGATGACCCTGACACATTTGTCATACCTCTCAGCCTCAGAGCAAGAAATCTGGACAAAACCATAAACAGAAGTGGGACAAAGGCCTAAAAATAAGGACAACTTTTAAATATTGCTCTTATAAAATTAGAAAGATAATAGAATATTAGGTCTTGCATTAGTATAAATTTTCTGAAGGGTATGAAATCTGAAACTCAAATGTCTGTCATTATTTTCTAACTTCAATCTTTAATGATTTGTCACTAATTTGTCAGAAAACCACAATTTTATGAAAAACAGATCAGAAATGTGATGCAAAAATATAAAATAGCCACACAATACAGCTAGGAACCTGTCAAACAAGGGACACTTTTTAATATTAGTAGTGTTAACTTGAGCAGCTGACAAAATAAGAGAATCTACATGGATTTCTGAAATTAAAAGTAATTTATAACTCTGATCATTACAATTATTTATTAATTGTAAACCCTCCACGTTTTCTTCCAAATTTGCCATTTTGTGGAGGTATTATTAGTGGGAGATAAACATTTTGAGCCAAAACCAGGGACAGTTGAGAGGTTTGGATATACCTAATTCTATAAAGTGATTTATATGCACGTACCTCTCTTCCTCTTAATGCAGAAAATCTGGACAAGACCAAGTTTGCAGATGATTGCAAACTAGGAACAGTCATTGAATCCTCCCAAGATAAGAACACCCTGCAGGAAAGTCTAAATCTGACAAATGCTTGGTGCCAAAGCCATGGCTTAAAACTAAATGCCAACAAATGCATTATTGTACTTTTTGGGAAGCTAATCTCCCTGGGTAACTACATCATCAATAAACACCCCCTAAAATTTGATTCAATAGTCAGGGATCAGGGAACTCATGTAGATAGTAACCTAGCTTTCAAACAACATGTGTCCAAGGTGGTAGGATAATCCTTCTGTGTTGCTCAACTTTTAAGCAAGGGCATGGCATCTAGGTCCTACAAGGTCATCATACCACTGTACTTGGCCCTCATTAGACCTATCATACAGTATAATGCCCCTTTCGGCATGTACCTCACCGGATGCATGCAGCAACTGAAATGTCCACAAAGGTTCCTTACAGAAAGAATACAGGGAGTAAACAAAACCTCCTATGCTGATCACCTTAAACCCCTATCTTTTTATGTGGTATCATACATATTTTTGAGAGGTGATCTTTGCTTGGCACACATGGCATCCTTGGACCCTGTTTTGAAGAAACTTTTTCACATCTGCAAAACAAACAACATCAAAGTTACTAGATTAAAAGACCTCAGTTTTGCTTGTGACATAAATAGGGCATGTTGGAGAGACAGATATGTTTTTCAGAGAATTTACATTCTCTGGAAAAGGCTTTCCATTCATCAAAAGCAGAATTCCTCCTTATCCCTATTTAAGCACAACCTGGACCAATGGATGGGTAATCAAAAATTCAGCCCTGGTCTGGAGCCTATATCTCTGATGGGCAGTCAGTAAATCAAATTTGTAGGCCAAATTTGAGTTGCACACCTAGTCTTATAAGGTCTCTAGTGATTGTTTGCCTAGTATACACTTAGTAACCTATGCACTGCTCCAGTGGTACTGAATCATAGTGCTGCTCACAGTATCACCATCATTCACCTTGCATGACTTACTGTTTCAGTGGTACTGAATCAATGTGCTACTCACAGTATCACCATTGTTCACCTTGCATGACTTGCTGTTTCAGTGGTACTGAATCAATGTGCTGCTCACAGTATCACCATTGTTCACCTTGCATGACTTACTGTTTCAGCAGTACAGAATCATTGAACTGCTCACAGTATCACCAATGTTCACCTTGCATGACTTACTGTTTCAGAGGTACTGAATCATCGAACTGCTCACAGTATCACCATTGTTCACCTTACATGACTTACTGTTTCAGAGGTACTGAACCATCGAACTGTTCACAGTATCACCATCGTTCACCTTGCATGACTTACTGTTTCAGCGGTACAGAATCATTGAACTGCTCACAGTATCACCAGTGTTCACCTTGCATGACTTACTGTTTCAGCAGTACAGAATCATTGAACTGTTCACAGTATCACCAGTGTTCACCTTGCATGACTTACTGTATCAGCGGTACAGAATCATCAAACTTCTCACAGTATCACCATTGTTCACCTTACATGACTTACTGTTTCAGAGGTACTGAATCATCGAACTGCTCACAGTATCACCATTGTTCACCTTACATGACTTACTATTTCAGAGGTACTGAATCATCGAACTGTTCACAGTATCACCATCGTTCACCTTGCATGACTTACTGTTTCAGAGGTACTGAATCATCGAACTGCTCACAGTATCACCATTGTTCACCTTACATGACTTACTATTTCAGAGGTACTGAATCAATGTTCTGCTCACAGTATCACCATTGTTCACCTTACATGACTTACTGTTTCAGAGGTACTGAATCATCGAACTGCTCACAGTATCACCATTGTTCACCTTACATGACTTACTATTTCAGAGGTACTGAATCATCGAACTGTTCACAGTATCACCATCGTTCACCTTGCATGACTTACTGTTTCAGAGGTACTGAATCATCGAACTGCTCACAGTATCACCATTGTTCACCTTACATGACTTACTATTTCAGAGGTACTGAATCAATGTTCTGCTCACAGTATCACCATTGTTCACCTTACATGACTTACTGTTTCAGCGGTACTGAATCAATGTTCTGCTCACAGTATCACCATTGTTCACCTTGCATGACTTACTGTTTCAGCAGTACTGAATCAATGTTCTGTTCACAGTATCACCAGTGTTCACCTTGCATGACTTACTGTTTCAGCGGTACAGAATCATCGAACTGCTCACAGTATCACCATTGTTCACCTTACATGACTTACTGTTTCAGCGGTACTGAATCATCGAGCTGCTCACAATATAATGGTATAAGAGATATTTTTATCAGTTAAAGAAGCCATCTGAAAAATAATTTTTTAGAAAAAAAAATGACAGATACATGAAGTATTTTTCCTGTAAGGTAATGGCAGGCTGCAAAATTAGATTAAAATCTGGTTTGTGTTGGTTACAAATGAATTATAAGTCAAAAAAATAAAATCAGTGATAGTAAGATTAATATATTGTACTGAACATGTTAAACTGGTAGGCTAAAAAGGCCAGTGGCAGCTGTTTTGACGATGTGACTTACCTATATACATCAGTTTAAGGTTTATGATAAAAGGTTGAGCCACTCTACATCAGAATTCAAAATATCATAAAATAAATATCAAAACTTCATAATAGAACAGTCACACAAACTTAAAATTATCATTTTTGCAAGGGAATTCTGCTCCATTGAACCCTAAAATGTGGGCTCTTCCCCAAACCCCAATCTCTAAATCTCATACTTCCCATTGTGCACAGATGTTGAGAAAAGGAAAACTTATAAAAGCTAAGATACTCACTATTGCTCCTTATTCCAAGTATGCTGACCTCAGAGATGTACCTGAGTCACATTTCCACAGCCAATATAACACACAGAGCTGACAATTCAACTCTTAAAGGTACAACACCTTGTTACATTTTGTCAGTACTTGAACTGTAGTGCTCCCATATATTAAGATCAATATGTTTCTTCTAAAGTGTTTGTATGAAATTAATTTTGTTGGGGAAATATCCTGCCTACAAACAGGCATTAAAAAATTGTAATTTAACTTAGAAGTCACTTCTGGCAGCTTATATCTCCTTAAGGTTACATGCAAATAGAGCAGAACTTATGAACAATAGAATTTAAATCTACAAATATCAGAATGCATTTAGAATTATTAAAGTATAGAATTCTGTACTGTTTTGCAAAATACTATCTATATGGTTTGCAAAATGCTATCAAGAGGACTTGCAACTACTCAGAGGTGGAATTATTAGGAAAGTGCACGTGTGGCTCATTTACATTTCATATAGAATAATTAGTTTGGTGGTTAACAGCAGTGTGTGAGACTGGTTATAAAGTAAAGCAGGGATGCAGCCTCACTAAATTTGATCAGCTACACTCCATAATGTTTAATAATGATATAAAACTTATCTATAAAAATACATATTTTTGAATATATGAGTAATCATTTAGAAAAAAATGTATGTCTCCTTATCTGATTGATCAAGAAATTCCTACAAAACATGTTACTTTAGGAAAGAGTGACTTAGAACGGAGCTAGTCAATGTTCACCTAAAGGTATTGCATGATAGTTTAAATACCACATTATGTCCTAACTATAGGATTCACACGTATTTTGAATATACTGTCTGCAGTGTAGCCGAGTAAACTGAGGAAATTTGTACCGTGATATTCACCGATGCAAATTAAATTATGCATTCTGTGGCTGACTGAGGCAAAATTCATGCTCCAGTAATCTAAAAGCATGTAAAGCCCAATATGATTTTCATGATCTGACATCACCTTTGCAATTAATTAGCAATTATTGTAAAACTACTTTGTAGATAATATTTACACTTCTGCTATGAACGTTTTAATGGATACACATCAGAGGCTGATGGTTTGCTTTTAGGAATATGAAGAGAGAATTTTAGTATGGACATCCACTAAACAGCACCCTGAAAAAATAATTACTTGTAAACTAAATGCATTGCCAGCATATGAATAGTCTGAGAATGTCAACATATGCATATATTTTTTTTTATTTAATATGGAAGGGATGCATGGCATGAAAACTTACGTCATTTAACAGTTTTTAAAATCATTTTTTAAATCATATTCCTTTAATGAGTTAGCATTACAAATCTTTTACTTCCATTGAAAGCAATCTGCTGATAGCCGGGATGTGGGGTACACTTGTGCAGGAGTCAATGTAAAGTTCATTTACTGCCACTGTTTTTTTTACAGTATTTGATTTTTACGGTAATGTTGGCACTGTTTTACAATATTTGATTTTTATGGTAATGCTGGCACTGTTTTTCAGTACTTGATTTTTATGGAAATGCTGGCACTGTTTTACAATATTTGATTTTTATGGTAATGCTGGCACTGTTTTTCAGTACTTGATTTTTATGGTAATGCTGGCCCTGTTTTACAGTACTTGATTTTTATGGTAATGTTGGCACTGTTTTACAGTACTTGATTTTTATGGTAATGCTGGCACTGTTTTACAGTACTTGATTTTTATGGTAATGCTGGCACTGTTTTTCAGTACTTGATTTTTATGGTAATGCTGGCACTGTTTTACAATATTTGATTTTTATGGTAATGTTGGCACTGTTTTACAGTACTTGATTTTTATGGTAATGCTGGCACTGTTTTACAATATTTGATTTTTATGGTAATGCTGGCACGGTTTTACAATATTTGATTTTTATGGTAATGTTGGCAGTGTTTTACAGTACTTGATTTTTATGGTAATGCTGGCATGGTTTTACAGTATTTGATTTTTATGGTAATGTTGGCACTGTTTTACAGTACTTGATTTTTATGGTAATGCTGGCCCTGTTTTACAGTACTTGATTTTTGTGGTAATGCTGACACTGTTTTACAGTATTTGATTTTTATGGTAATGCTGGCACTGTTTTACAGTACTTGATTTTTATGGTAATGCTGGCACTGTTTTTCAGTACTTGATTTTTATGGTAATGCTGGCACTGTTTTACAATATTTGATTTTTATGGTAATGTTGGCACTGTTTTACAGTACTTGATTTTTATGGTAATGCTGGCCCTGTTTTACAGTACTTGATTTTTATGGTAATGCTGGCACTGTTTTTCAGTACTTGATTTTTATGGTAATGCTGGCACTGTTTTACAATATTTGATTTTTATGGTAATGTTGGCAGTGTTTTACAGTACTTGATTTTTATGGTAATGCTGGCACAGTTTTACAGTATTTGATTTTTATGGTAATGCTGGCACTGTTTTTCAGTACTTGATTTTTATGGTAATGCTGGCACTGTTTTACAATATTTGATTTTTATGGTAATGTTGGCACTGTTTTACAGTATTTGATTTTTATGGTAATGCTGGCACTGTTTTACAATATTTGATTTTTATGGTAATGCTGGCACTGTTTTACAGTACTTGATTTTTATGGTAATGCTGGCACTGTTTTGCAATATTTGATTTTTATGATAATGCTGGAACTGTTTTATAGTACTTGATTTTTATGGTAATGCTGGCACTGTTTTACAGTACTTGATTTTTATGGTAATGCTGGCACTGTTTTACAGTATTTGATTTTTATGGTAATACTGGCACTGTTTTACAGTATTTGATTTTTATGGTAATGCTGACACTGTTTTACAGTATTTCATTTTTATGGTAATGTTGGCACTGTTTTTCAGTACTTGATTTTTATGGTAATGCTGGCACTGTTTTACAGTATTTGATTTTTATGGTAATATTGGCACTGTTTTACAGTACTTGATTTTTGTGGTAATGCTGGCACTGTTTTACAGTACTTGATTTTTATGGTAATGCTGGCACTGTTTTACAGTATTTGATTTTTATGGTAATGCTGGCACTGTTTTACAGTATTTGATTTTTATCGTAAAGCTGGCACTGTTTTATAATACTTAATTTTTATGGTAAAATAGTTATCAAATGGTTGTATGGCAAGATGAGTAGTATGCATACAGTTCATAATTCTAATGAGTATTTTATTCTGCAATTTATGTGAGAAAGTATTTTGTACCTGGATTTATTTATTAAAGACTAATATTGCATTTGTGAATTTATCTAGACAGACATTCATGTTGTTATTTTTTGGGCAAAATTCAGTAAATTTGTTTATTGAAACAAATTAATCTCAACAATTTTTGTTAGGATTTAATATGCTATGTCAGTTTTTTTTTTTTTTGTAGTCTGCTCTGACATTGTTGCAAACATATTTTTCAAATATTATTTTGTGCAATGTCAGTACCTGATTTTGTTTTCTCTAGGTTGTTTGCTAATATAATTTCTTTCCCTTCCATGCTGTCCACTGGTTCCCATCTGATTACATGGAGAGGCCATCATTCAGGCAGCCATGAAAGGAGGTTCGCTTTCCTGCCTCAGGTTTTCTGTTACAGACTCCCAGGGACGCTTAAGAAGCTCAGACCACTGGGACTAGTTTCTTTCCTCATAAACTTGGAATAAAACAGTGACTGGTGGACATCAATTATCACCATGCTTAAGAGCAATACAATGCCCACCGTAGCTGCTTCCAAACATCGCCTTCAGAACAAGCCTCCAGAGTATGCAGAGTGCAGTACACTCTCAGCTCCAACTACATTGTGAACCTTGCTCGACAGGCATGAACACTACTAGATCATTTACCAGACACATAGCTTGATGCAATGACCAATCTCCACTGTCACCAGTAAAGAAGGGGGAATGAACATCCTCTGCCCCCCAAAATGAGTGAGCCATCTGTAGACAATCACCCAAAATGCAAACAAACACCAGTCACAACCAAAGTGACACATAGCTCACAACACAAGTGTGCCACCCAACAACAGCCCCTAAGGCAAGACAATGTACCCAACACTTTAGTCATAGGTGACTCTATAGTCAGGCACACTGATGTCCCACTCACCAGGCTGAACAAGGAGAAAATTACAGTCAGCTGCCTGTCAGGTGCCAGGATCCACCACATAACGCATGCACTCAAGTCACTCCACAACAAGTACAAATACGACTCTGTCATTGTCCATGCTGGAGTAAATGACTTGAGACGTACCTCCCTGGACTACATGAAAAGAGACATGGAAGAGTTTTTGGATCATGTGACCCAGGCAGGTATGACCCTTGCCCTGAGTAGCATCCTGCCTTCACCCAGAATGATACCACAGTATAAGGACAAAATGATTGACTTCAACAATTGGCTAAGCTTCTGGTGTCATTCAAAGGAGATCCAGTATTTGTCTGCCTGGGAAGACACGATCGACAAACCACGATGCTTTGCCAGAGATGGTCTGCACCTGTCACCCCTGGGATTCAGGTTACTGGCTAAAGTTCTTGCCACCCCTATAGTGCCTTTTTTAGGCAAGGTTCAAAGGATAAAACCACCACCATAACAGATACAAGCATGCAAAATCTGAAGGTAATGCTACTCAATGCTAGAAGTCTAAACCTCAAAATGCACTCTCTCGAGTCACTCCTAAAAATGGAGAACATCGATATCTGTGCAGTGACTGAGACCTGGTTCAAGGTTCCAGAGAGCACCCCTGCAATACCAGGCTACAATTCTTACCACACTTTTCAGCCACAAAACCAAGACCGAAACACTAAAGGTGGAGGAGTGTCCATGTTCACCAAGGATATTCACACCTCCAGGCTAGTTGCCCAACACAATGCATCTGAAATTCTCCAGGTGCAACTAACACTAGATAAGACTGCAATCCAAATTGTAGCTTGCTACAGATCCCCCACCATATCCCAAGATTCTCACTACACCTTCCTAAACATACTGGAAAATATTAAGATACAACCAAACACCCTAATACTAGGTGATTTCAACTACCCTGCCATTAATTGGGAAAACTACTCGGGTACCAACTCCTTTTCCCAATGGTTCTTGGAATTCATAAATTCCAATGCCCTGGATCAACTAATCCATTGTCCCACCAGGGGCTCCAATATCCTAGACCTGGTCATTACCAACATGGGAGATAGATGCTCAACACCAGTGGTCACCTCCTCATTGGTCAGGTCTGACAATAAGCAAATCACCCTTGATATCCAAATTCCACCCCCACCCCCCAGTAAGGAAACCTCCTTAAAAAACTTCTCCAAAGCCAACTTCATGCTACTGAAGTCAGAAGTGACAAACTTCACAACACCCACGCAGACGGGATCTGGAAGTTCGACTGCAGAATCCTACACTAAGGCAACAACACCTGGAAGATTATGGTGGATTTTATATTGCTTTTATATGTGCTTTTTTGCTTTTTCATCAGAATGTTCTGGAATGCTTGGAATTGCTTTATGATTTATTTACTTACATTTATTATTGTAAAAATATATAAAAATATATTATTTTTTTTATTTTATTATTTTATTATTTATTTGTATGTCTGGTTGAGTTGACTGTTTGTGTGTAAATTCACTAAAACTAAATTATTTGTTTTTTTTTTTATTCCTACACACAGGTTGACATGGTGAGAACTGTGGTAATTTGTACTGTTGTTTTGTGGCTGTATTCCCATTACTTCCTGTCTATGTATTTTTTGCTTAGAGGTTGAGAACTATGGAACTGGACAGACATGATTACAGTATTTAAATTTTAAAATTTTTCATTTCATTTGGAGACTTGCAGTTTCATCTTTTTGCAGGCTTAAACAAAAAAAACAGAACGCCAATCACAATTATGTGTATCTATCTTATGTATCTTGAGCTTGTTTCTTGTTTGCTTGAAGACAGTTGTTGTCAGGCAGCAGAGTGGTTTTTGTCTAAAACATTTTTACAAGTGGGGGTATCTTTAATTTATTGTTTAGACACATAACATTTTTATACTTTCAGTATCTAATAATATTTTTATAAAACTGCAGTGCATAATAAAAGCTGAATTGCAGAGAGTGGTGCTGTGTTTTTCTTACTTGCTTTTTTTTGATTTTTCCAGTAATGTATTTAAAAATAGTAATTTATTTTTTTTGCCATTGTATTTTTTTGTTTCCATCTAGATTTTATGTAAGCTAGATAATATGTAGCCAATGCATTTAAATTTTTTTTTAAATATTTTTTTTTTTTTCTTTTGTCTAATTCATAATGATGGTTGATGGTTTGATGGTTGATTTAATGTTTAAGTTTTGTTACAGTTTTTTACAGTTTAGCCCCACCCCACCCACACCACCCACACCCCTTCCCTCTCATCCCCCATTCACCCATTCAGCTGTCTCCCCCTTTGATTGATTTGAAGTCACCAGCCGCCACTGCTACACTAAGGCACTGTACGAGCACATCCACTCGTGCATGAATCGTGCCATCCAAATAGAACCAAGATGCTCTTCTCCAAAAAAAGGAAGCCAATCTGGTGGTCCCCTTCTATAAACAAACTATACAACAGAAGAAAGAAACTGTTGCAGAAAAGAGGAAAATCCCAGGATGCAAAAAACTCCCTCACCCGCCTCAGTAAGAAGCTGAGATCCCGCATAAAATCCTCAAAAACTAGTTATGAAAATAAAATTGGAAAGATTCCAACGACAACCACAAGGCATTCTATAGTTATGTCAAGAATCTAAATGGCAATGCTCAGATCCGCTCTGAACTACAACAGAATGGCATTAAATATACTGATCCCAAGGATATTTCCAATATCCTGGCAGATCAATTTAGTGCCAACTTCACTCCCCTCTCACCCCCTAAAGGGCCCATCTCAATACCAAAAGATTGCCAAATTCCGATAATCACAGCCACACAGGTAGAAACAGCACTCTCCAAAGCTAAGAATACAGCATCCATGGGACCAGATGACATCGCAGGCTGTGTACTACATGAACTACAAAATGAACTGGCACCCCACCTAAGTGTCATGTTTAATCATAGCCTCACCTCCAGCTTCGTGCCCACTGAGTGGTGCACAGCTACAGTTATCCCACTCCACAAGGGAGGATCCACCTTGGATCCCGGGAACTACCATCCCATCAGTCTGACAATCCTGATCTGCAAGGGCATGGAATGCATTATCATGGAACTTATAAACAAAGACATTGGCAACCTGCAGACACTGGACCCCACCCAGTTTGGGTTTGTGAAGGGCCGATCTTGTCTCCTGAATCTGATTGACTTCTTCGAGTCGGTCTCCAGAGCTGGGAACGAGGGTAAGGAGATCCACACAGCCTATCTGGACCTCGCCAAGGCCTTCAACACCATCCCCCACTCTGGAATCATAGATAAACTTACTAAGCTGGGCATAAATCCCTACGTCACTCGATGGGTTGCCAACTGGCTTACTGACAGAACCCAGACTGTAAAAGTAGCTGACTCCAAATCCAGCTCCAGACAAGTAACAAGTGGAGTACCTCAGGGTTCAGTCCTGGGACCACTCTTGTTTGGCATCTACTTCTCTGAAGTACAGGCCAACACTAAGGGACTCTGGCAAACAAAGTTTGCAGATGACTGCAAACTGGGAGCCATTATTGAATCCCCAAATGATGTGGATATTCTACAAAAGAGCCTTACAGAAACAGATGCCTGGTGCCAGAGCCATGGGCTCAAGCTTAATGCCAAGAAATGTATAGTCATCCCCTTTGGAAAAAAACATGTACCCATGAACTACCACATAGGTGGCAGAACACTAAACATCGAAAGTGTGATGACAGACTTAGGGACAAAAGTGGACAGTGGTCTCACTTTCGATAACCACATCGCCACAACAGTCAGGAAATCCTTCTACGTGGCACACCTCATCACTAAGGGCTTTTCATCCAGAAAAAAGGAGGTCATTGTCCCACTGTACTCATCCCTCATTAGACCCATTATAGAGTATAATGCCCCATTTGGTATGTACCTCACAAGACATCTGCAACAGCTGGAAAGGCCACAGAAATACCTCACTAAAAGAATCATAGGCCTGAAGCAGATGCCATATGCTGACCATCTAAAAAAACTCCAGCTATACTCTGTGGCATATCGTCTACTCAGAGGTGATCTCTGCTTAACAAACAAGGCCATGTCAAACCCTGAGCTATTAGACATGCTCCACTTAAAGAAAACCCAATCCCTCAGAGCCACACGCTCCAGGGATCTAAACCTTATCATCACAATGAACAAAACATGTTGGAGGGATAGGTTCCTGACCCAGAGACTCCCCATACTCTGGAATAGACTGCCCATACATGTCAAGCAGAGCACCTCATTGGCCCTCTTCAAAAGGAACCTTGATGATTGGATGGGAGATAGGAAATTCACCCCGGGATCATGTCATTCGCCCTGCTAGACAGGGGCCCAGGGAAGTAAATATTGTGGGAAAAAATTTCCAGGGAATTGTTATGGCTAGGCTTGCATAGGCCTTAGGACCGATAGCCTAGTACCAACCTATGAACCTATGAACTCATACCCTTCCCTGCCAGCTTCTAAAGTTCTCAGACAGCTATTCAAGTAATCCAAGAACAGACTCTCACAAAGTGTTAACTAAGGTAGCTCTTGGAAATGAGATGAAATGAGCGAGTGTGCCTACTAGGTATAGATAATTAAAAAAAAAAAAAAGAAATATATATATATATATATATATATATATATATATATATATATATATATATATATATATATATATATATATATATATATATATATATATATATATATATATATATATATGTATGTATGTATGTATATGTGTCTGTCTGCAAAACAGAAACACTAACATGAATAGCAATTCTTGAGTGATAATGGTGTATCTGATTAATTGCATATTCATAGTGAATGTCAGATGCTATGTTTTAAATTTCAGATATGAAACTCTAAACTATCACTCTGTGTCTTTGTAAATAATGGAACTGCTGCAGATAAAGTGCTGTAGGGTTACATTTCACGGTATGAGGCTACAGTTACCAGAAAAACTGGTTTTCAGTATTATGGGGTGTGATGTCACATCCTCAGTAACTTAACAGCATCCCTACTTGTACACTTAACAGCGCAGTCTTGTTTCTTGTGGTAAACATCAGATCTACATCACAGAACCAGTTAACCACATACTATGATTTAAATAAAATATTTCCATGCAAAACAATTACTGTTCCACTGTATGTAACCAAATCTGGCCTTACTTTCTGCAGTATGGAAAGTGGCAATGTACAGCAACAAAAACAAGGCTGTCTGAAAACTTTGTCAGAAACGTTGAGTTATAAATTACATGACTGAACAAGCACGGCTACATGTGTCAGGAGCCAAGCCTAAAGGCTTTGGATTATTAAAGAAAAAGAGCTATAACAACATAGAGAGTATTTTGATGATTGCTGTTTCATTCAGAAACATTTCTTATTATTGTTCTGTCTGCACACCCCTAATTTCAAACAGCACCTGTTCTAGCTATAGAGTTGTCTGTACCAAATAATAACACCTGTTTATATATATATATATATATATATATATATATATATATATATGGAGAGAGAGAGAGAGAGAGAGAGATATATGTGTATCTAAACAAATAAACTCAAGTAGTATCTATAGCATTATCTGCCTAAATGTTGCATCAATCTGTAATGGCATCTGTACAAATAAATATTTACTGTACTTTTAAACTTTGCACAAAAATACAAAGTTATCTTAACTAACACATTCCAGGGATGCATTATCTGAGTAAATAAAAGATACCAGCACTTTCTACTGAATTATTTATACAGAATGAAAGACCTTTTATATGAGTAAGTTTATGTGCAAAAAAATGCGTATTCTGTTTGATTTGTGTCAAATCACTGAAGAAAAATTTACTAACAATACCGCATAATGATTTCAGCAAACCCCAGTGTATATTTATCACATGGGGTTGAGCCTCTGTGCACCCACCATATGAAGAACACTTCCCACACCCACAAACTTTTATATAACAGCACCACGGTCATACAACAGTGGGAAAAACTGCAAATTCCATTACTGATCAAAGTGGTTTTCAGCAAAATAACTTTGCTGCATCAGTACTCACTGAAAGTACTTTCAAAATTGTATCTGAGTCCCTTCTGTTTATAGCATTATACCTTTTTACAAGAGTATTTGTACAAATAATTAATTCTTGTTGTCTCTCTCCCCCCAGTGCATTGCACTGCATTACGTGCACAAATTACATAAATAAATATTCCAGTGTTACCTTCACAAATAAACATGCCATTATTGTTTTCAAGGAACTTCTTTACCTTGTTGCAGTTAAGGAGAGAGATTCCTACCCAAATGGTGGAACACTAAAACATATCAGTCTATACAATCCATAGGAAAAGTCAGGACAGTCTATATAATCCATAGGAAAAGTCAGGAAGGAAAATGATGTGGGAAGTAAAGTAGCTCTTTGTAAGGGATGGATTTAAGTAAACAGACCAAAGGGCTAAACAGGAAGGGAGAGGTGGGAGAAGTACTGTGGGTCACCTTAAAGGCAAGAGACTATGCATCACTTCATTCAGGTCATTAAAAACAGAGTACCATGCATGTGAAGTATATACAAATAAATAAGCAAAAGACATTCATGTAGATGAAGTGGATAAAAACAAATCAAGCAAAATACATCTTTAGAGTACCAGAAAAGGGGGAGGCACTGATATTAAGTCTGAATATGCTGTATTGTATCTAATGCACTTTCACCTAAGCAAAAGAACAATCCTTGATACCATTGCATTATATTTTCTTGACAGAATCAGAAGCCTTTGTAATATGGCTTTTAAATGTACTTAAGAGTCTACTTCACTTTGAGTAGTCCCTCCCCTTCAGCCTTTTTCACCTGACCCATGCCTTCTTAAACATCTCAGTGAATTCCCCTGATACCACCGCATCTGATGATCTGCTCCATAGACTCACATTCCATTAAAAATACTTTGGCAAAGTCAGGGAGAAGCTGGTCCGTAAAATCTACTAATCTTGCTTGTCATCACATATTTGTTCATTCTGTTCATTGTACCCCTTTCACATCTCCCTAACATAATCCTGTGTACCCATACCACATTCCCTAGCTGTCTTCTTGTACCTACCAACAAGAGCTCTACCTTCTTTAGTCTCCGATCATGTTTTTTCCTTTTCTATTATACATATCTGCCTGGTGGACTTCCTCCATACTTCTTGCAGTGGTCTGTTTCCACTTTCCTTACATGGCCTCAAGAGCTGCACACAGTACTAAAGATGTGGCCAGTAAAAGTGAGCAGCATTACTTATTGGCTTTTGAGATGCCCCAATGGAGGATACAACTCAACATTTTATTTTATGTTGCCACTGCCATCTCCGTGGGTTAATCCAGACATGAACAGCACCTGGATAATTTTGTTGCTCTGATGCCATCAGTTGCCCTCGCTTGATGTTTCACACTAGAGGTTTTGTGGCCTAAGTTCAGAATTTTGCATGTGTCAGCAACAGACCTCGGTGAACAACTAGCTGTCCTCCTTCTCAGGTTTGCCAGCTCTTCCTTAGAGTCTTCTCTCCAATCCTCCACTTCTGCATTTATTTTGTGTCCATTGGAGAGGATGATTTTATCCTCTCTAGCCTCATATATATCCACAACAGCCCCACTGAAGAGTACTGGACTCAGGCCAGATCTCTAGTCATTTAACTGCTCATATCATCCCTATCATCACAAGCCTGTAGGTTCAAAGCTTCAGTGATGGAACAGTTTGGTTCCTTAGCCCCCCCCCCCCCAAGCAGCTTTCCTAACAGCTTCATGGTAGGAACCAAGTCAAAGGTCTTTGTGAAGTTCAGATGACCACATCTATTGGTAGCTCCTGTGAGGTTGTGCTGTATTCCAGTACTGAAACTATGTCAGGTATGACTGACAGTTCCTTCTCACCATTAACCAAAGCTGGATGTAGCCATATTGGGGGGTATATCACAAACAACTAGAGTTGGAATTAGTTTAGAATGGCTTAGGATTAGAATTAATAGTCTCACTTTCAGATTTAGAAACTGTTTTTGTTTGGAAGCAAATGGAAAAAAATTATAATAATCATTGCTATAGGGTTAAATAACACAGAAAACAATGCTGAATTAACTTAACATGGGATAGCTTCTGAAAATGAAAAAGTGCCTCAAAAAGGAAATGCAGTTGCACAGGAAAGAGTAGCAGAGGAATAGTGGTTAAAATCAAAATTAATATTCAAGAAGTAGTCAGCCCATAAGGGAGAAGGGTGCCACATCATAGTGTCTGTGACCCAAGTTAGGTAAGAGGTCCAGAAGTCTGTACTACAACTGGTATAGGAATGCTAAGTGGCCAAAGGTCAGGTATATTTTTCTTGGTGAGCAGTTGTGGGAGATACCACACTGGTGGCATCTCACAGTGGCTAGTTGATTGTGTGGCTTGCTGTTAATATGAATATTATGCAGATCAACAAATGGAGTAGGATGCATGTGATATTATATGTGAGTTACCATGGTATCACTAAGTACTGAGTTAAGAGGTTCCAGTAGACAAAAATGACCAGAGCTATGATAAAAATGTCACCCATAAAAACATCCACAAAAACTCAAGTTCTGATAACATGTTGAACTACAATAGTTGCATATAAGTCAACTATTTTTCTCTGCTCTAGTCTGCCTTAGATAATCTTCCTTCAATGTGATCAACCAGACATTCAAAGGAATGCTGGGATTGCCCATTGATGTGCTAAAGAAAACAACTATCTTTTGTGAAGGAGCTGTTTTAAACATGTTGACAAACCTTCAAATCAAGCATATGGCTGTTATGGGTCATCCATTTTTTTCCAACTGAATAATTGAAAAAGAACTACTGTTCAATAAGCAACATGCCTTTGTGTGAAGTAGTTTAACACAACAGAAATGAAAAATATGTATTTCCACAATGGAAAGGCTTTGAGCAATAAAGTACAATGACAATAATTACCTTAACTTTAACACCACAGTGTGTGGTACATCCAGTACAGTGAAACATTCCTGTCTACATCTGGCTAAATATAGTCAGCTGATATTTTCAATGAATCCTCTCTAAAATTCAATTTTACCACTGGAAGTTTAAATTTTACAGTAATCCTTGGTGACATCACTGGAGAGCAAGAGTCTGAGTACATACACAGACATTAATGGAGGTACCACTGCACATGCACAGGGCCTTATGCATTTATGACTATAGACATATTTATACACTAACCTTCCAGTGATGTTACCAGAGGCTAAAGAAAATGTATGTAGGTGTGTTTAATAAAATGTTACTAAAGTTTTTTATTATAATATGCTCCACATTAAAAAGTATGCATAGTTCCTGAAAAACATTGCAGCACTCAAAGCTATCAAGTGCTGTGATTTACCTATTAAGTTGGAGTACACACTTTAAGAAGAAGATGATACAACTTAGGAAATATCCGGATACAAAAGTTACACGACAGGTAATTCTAAGGTTTAAAAAAGAAATAAACTACAATGGTGGAGGCCAAGTGAGCCATCGTACAAGATGGCTGCCTAGCTGACTTGGTGATTGTTAAAAGGTTATTTTTTCATCGGGTCTAGAGGTTTAAATAACATATATACATAGAGGAAATTTTATTTAAAGTTAATTAGAAAGCAAATAACCTATGTGAAGCTTTTAAATCACCAAAATGGAAGGAAAAGTCAACAAGATCTTGCAGCGTGTTAAAGAGATGACTAAAGAGTTCATGGTCTTGCATATGGACACAGGGGAAATTAGGGGAAACAGTAAAAGACAGCAACAGATATTTTGACTGTACACTTCAAAAGGTTCATTGTGTGGAAAGTTGAGTCAAGTGACAGAAAATTGAGATTAAAAAGTTGCGTATAGGTATAGAAATGTTACTAGAGCAGAAGTAGGATTTAGTCTGTAGAACATGCAGAGAGGGGAAAGAAAGCAGTACAGTAATGTAGAATAAGAAATGGCAAGTAACTGAAGGAACTGACTAGTCAGGTAAACAAAGAGAGACAACAAAGAGGGTTGCACATTTTCTGGACGCTGACAGATCAAGGTACTGTGAAGAGTCAGTTGTACAAAGAAGGAAAAATTTTGGAGTCTGCATTTCATTTTAATATGCTTTCATTACAAGATGGATTCCTGAGTATTTTTCAGCATGCATCTGATGATTTACCTTCTGCTAAATATGAAAAATGCTAACATGCCAAAGTGTAGATAGTTCTGTTATTTGTAGAAAGTTATTTTATGGAATTTGGAATTCACTCCTAATATGGAAAGTCATAAATATCGAGACAGGAGATTTTAGGTAGTAAAATTAATGCTGTAGTGTTCATTTTAAATTGGTCAGTGGTTATTCTAAGATTAACACAATAATGTTTCTTTCATTCAGAAAACAGACAGAAGACTCTGAGAGAATAAATGCTGGCTGCAACCAGTCTCTGGACCTGTTGCAGTGCAATGCAGATGGATGGCTAGTAGCCCCACAAAATTTCTTAACCAATTTGGTTAAAGCCTATTATTTACCTTTTCACTTGGGCAAAACTGCTTTAATTAAACAGATTTCCAATGATTGATATGCCCCTTATCTTTCAGAAGTTTTTCAACATTTTGTAAATCTTTGTGTAGTTTGCTTACAGCACAATCTGTCTAAATCTTTACCTACATGTAATCAAACATTTGAAAAAGCTTCAGGGACCATTTTGTTCTATATAGTAGGACATTATTGAAATCACTCAAGTGCAAAAAGTTAGATATGCATTGGTTGTTATTGACACTTTTTGGATGGTTAGAGGTGTATCCCTGTGTAAAGAATGACACAATGACAGTAGTTTAAAAAATTGCTAATAGAACTGACCCCAAGATTTGGGTTTGCTTGTTCCATTCAATCAAATCAGGGCACTCAATTTATTAGTCAAGTAATTCAGCTGATTTGGAAAACTTTAAATGAGATACTGCAGTTTCATTGTCCCTATAGACCACAAGCCTCAGGGATAGTGTGAAGAGTTAACCAAATTATTAAGACCCGATTAGCTAAAGTTTGTGAAGAGACTGGTTTTAAATGGCCAGAGGCTTTGTCCTTAGTTTTACTCAGTATGAGAAGTGCAGTCAGTACCTCTAGAGGATTGCCGTCTCATGAAATTCTTATGGGCAGACCCATTAGAATGCCTGCTACACCCTTCCCAAAGAATTTGAAATTGCAAGATGTAGTTGAATCCATTTTTGTATTGTAAATCTCAGAACAGTTTTATGATATTTCTGCAAAACAAACAGAATGCAGAACGATGACTTGCAGAACAAGAGAGTCACGAATTGCAGCCTGGAGATTTTTATCACATTAAGGTGCGTTCCAGAAGAGACATGCTCAGTCCCAGATGGAATGAACCCTACTTGGTTTTGCTCACAACTGCTGCTGCTATCTGTTGTGATGGCTTTCCCTCCTGGATCCATGTGTCACATGTCCAGATGACCTTCCCTCATGACAAATGCAACTGAGACTCCATTGATGTCTTTCTACGTGAGTCAACAGAACCTATTGCCTGGAGATCCAGATGAATAAAACAGGGACATTGTTACATCCAGAAGTGACAGTCAATGATGTTTTTCCACCTGGACCAAATATGGAACTGACTGGGAATCATTTGCCACCCAGACTAAATCTGGAAGTGAATGCAGCTGAGTTTCCCTTTGTACCAGACCTGGAAGTAAAATTGTGACTCTGTTAGCTTCTCCTGGTCTGAAGTAAATTTTATTAACTGTTCTACAACATCAACAGTGTTTTTTCCTTTCTGAATCCATCATTAATGAATCACAGTGCCTTTTGGACACTGACATAAACAATGTATCATCAGAACAGAATTCATTAGCGAAGTCATCTGCAATCAATATTTTTGGTTGGAGATTATTTGATATCGATTTTGCATGGGCTATGAACAAACAAGTCAACATCCATGTTTGCAGTTTCTTCAAAACCCTCTCCAACCCCAACATGATTGTTTTCCTTAGGGACCTATCATTGGGACAGCTACTGTGATTTTCATCATTATTTTATTTGACTTGCTTCAGCCATTCGGAACCGTGAGTACATCATCATCTGCAACCATTGGAACTGAAAGTACTGAACCATTTCTTAATAGATATACATGCATTGCTAAAACAGAAACATGTATTTGGTTTAAATCAAATCAAGAACACCTGAATGGCATACTAGATTTAATACTTTTTCTGCTGACTTGTACACATATGCACAGTCTCTCAATATTAGTGACGGTTGCATTTGTACCCAGATACCTACTGTACATGATGGTGTATTCCATTGATTCTTATACCAGTGACTGATATAGAGCTTCATACTGCATCTTGTACTATTTTTCTCACTAAAAATCAAAAGGCTAAGGATGTTTCTACCCCCTTTACAGTAATACCACTTCAACTATCAATGTCTGCTAAAAGACACATTTGCTATCATAAAAATGAAACACTTTTTTTCAGAAACAATGTCGGCAATTTAACTTGGAAAAGTTATGATGGTACTAGATGGCAGGGTATGCTGGCAATACATGAGTTGCTGTATAGGCTATATTATACCAGGCATTTGACATAAAGCGGTTTTACCTGAAGGAAGAATTTGTAATGCTTGTTAAAGGGGAGACCTTAAAGACATTCCAAACCTAGTTGGAAAAATAGATGCCTAATGGGTTTATCATAATATTGTTCAAAAGACTGCATTTAAAGGACTTGCTCATTTGTATTTTGGTAATAAGGTCATTACTGGAGCAGGAATTTTACCTGCTTATAGGGTGGTCAAATCCATTTGGGAGCTGAGAAAGTTGTCTAAGCTTTTAGAAATTTTAAATAACTCCACCTTTGAGTCCATTAAATTAATTACTCAAGAGAAGACTGCCATGTGCAGTGTGGAGCTACAGAACCAAATGACACTTGATTTCTTCCTAGCTTCTAAAGGGGATACATATGCATTCATCAAACTGGAGTGGTGCTCACTTATTCTTGATAACATGGGCACCATTCATAGTCACCTAGAAATAAGTCACACAGTGTCTCAGCTTTCACATGGTAAATAAGCTGATAATTCTCAAATTTCTCAGTGGACATGATTAACAAAACTTTTCACTAGGTGGGAAAAAGGTATTTCAAATTTCTTTATGCTCACAGCTATTACAATATTATTATTAGGCCCCATTTTATTACTGTTAAAAGTTTGTATTCCACAGCTATTAGAATCCAGGAGGAGTGTCAATTTACAAATACATCAAAGTAAAGCAATGCCACTGACCACATTAGGTAAAAATCATAGTACATTACTAGATGAAAGTAAAGTATTGCAAAATTTTAGTAGACTGTATAACTATATATATATATATATATATATATATATATATATATATATATATATATATATATATATATATATATCAGGGGAATGTGAAAACAAATATGATGCAACTCCAAATTATTTACAGTATGCAGATTGGATTCATGATATTTAATCAAACAATTAAAACATCAAACCTCATTTCAGCGAGACAAAAGCATTGAACGTCTTAATCATTGAAAGCTGACATCAGTGAATCTCATCACATCAAATAGCAATAGTTGTGTGTAAGCTGGAAAAAATATACATATTTATTCCCACCATGTTATTTATATATATATATATATATATATATATATATATATATATATATATATATATATATATATATATATATCAGAAGTAACAAGTAAGACGCTAACATTGCAGCTGTTGGCTAGCTATTGCCATTCAATGTGGTAAGATTCACTGATGTCGATTAAGAAGTCTGATGCTGTCATCTTGCTGACGTAAGGTTCAATGTTTAATCATTTGATCATATAACATGAATCCTGAAGATTGTATTTTTATTCAATCAAGATGTACATGTTTTTATTGCTAACAAGGCTATATTTCTGAAAGGATTGCATAAAAATTGTTTGTGTCAGGGCAGAAGTCATTTGCTTGTGAAAAGTGTCTGATAGCAAGTGAAAAACTGTCCACTCATCTGAGAACCTGTAGTCATTGTCCAGTCATAAAAGCAATATATAATTTGAGTGATGCTTTACAGCGTCAGATGAGAGGAATGTGAAAGGTGAGGTGTAAAGAGAGGAAAAATGTTAGTGTGTGTATTTTATTTTCATCTGGTTTCATTACAAGATGGATTCCTGAATATTTTTCAGTATATATCAGATGCTTTACTCCTTGACAAATAAGAAAAATGGTAGCATGGCAAATTGTAGAAAGTTTTGTTCTTTATAGAAAGCTATTTTATGGAATTTGGAACTCATGCCTAATAAGTCATAAACACAGATGTGGAGATCTTAGAAAAATGAGTACATTTTTAATTGTTCAGTGGTTGTTCTAGAATTGATGGAATAATGTTGCTTTTAAACAGGAAAGATTTAACGAATGTTCACTTTTGCTGTTCAAGGAGACGGGGCCTTGATTTCCTAGTCTCCGATTTTGCTGTTCAAGGAGACGGGGCCTTGATTTCCTAGTCTCCGATTTTGCTGTTCAAGGAGATGGGGCCTTGATTTCCTAGTCTCTGATTTTGCTGTTCACCTTGATTTCCTAGTCTCCGATTTTGCTGTTCAAGGAGATGGGGCCTTGATTTCCTAGTCTCCGATTTTGCTGTTCAAGGAGACGGGGCCTTGATTTCCTAGTCTCTGATTTTGCTGTTCAAGGAGATGGGGCCTTGATTTCCTAGTCTCTGATTTTGCTGTTCAAGGAGACGGGGCCTTGATTTCCTAGTCTCCGATTTTGCTGTTCAAGGAGACGGGGCCTTGATTTCCTAGTCTCCCACATATGTCTGTTGTTGCAGTAAAGGAGATTATTATTCTCTGCTGAACTGTGTCATGTGAAAGTGTTCTAGTACTGCAACAGTCCTTATTTGTAAAATGCCAGTTACAGGCTGAAGGGATAGCTTGTTAAAACTGCAGCACTCAGGAAGGGCTCTGTGTCGGGTGTCTGTAGAATTAAAATAGTAGTTGATTTTACCCCACCAATTTATTTGAAACTAAAAGATCTGCTTACAGTAGCATGGCATTTAAGACAAGAAGGAGCAGAAACATTTATATATCCTGCAATGCACAAAGTTATTTGTAAAGGAAATGTGCTATGGGCTAAGAGTGAAGCAAAAGCAATAAATATATACAAAGATGCAGCAGTGAGGAAAATCTCTGGTGCTTTGATGGAAGAAAGAATTCCCCCAACAGATGCTTCTAATGCTTTATATGGCACAGCAGAGGAAATGCTTGTTAATCCTACAGGCCTGCACAAGCAGACAGGATGTGATTAAGCATGTTATCATAATCAGGAAGGGGTAATAGACTGGAAAAATAAAAGGCAAAAATGGTGCATGTGGTTAATCAGCGCAAACACATAAATATGCCTGATATAAGGGTCCATATTAAATGTAAATGACTTATTCCAGTGCAAGTCCTAAGTATAAAGGAGACTTTCATCAGAGTTATTCACTTACACTGAGAGCAACTTTTTTGGAATCTGACCCAAGACAACAAGAGGAATGTAGATATACTGACAGCTATGATCCTATAGACCAATGTAGGCATTCTGAGGTAGATGATTCTACTACAGAGAGATCCCTTTGAAAACATATGTGCTGGCAGAGAGTAGACTGGGGAGAGGTTGGTGACTTTGGGTCTCTGAGAGGGGAGGAGGGGGAATCCAGAATGGAGATCAGAAAGAAATGATGATGATGTGATGGGAGGGAGAAGATAGACATTCCTACAGACTAACATATGACAGAACTCCAATGAATGTGTGGATAAGGAGACTGTGGTGTTTTGAGCTTGGGGAAGTAGTAATCATGGCAGAAGTGAGTGACATGCCACTGACTAAGGAAGCACTTTTCAGTTTTTGTAATATTTATTGTTTATTTTTCTACTTCTGTAGCAGCTTTACATAATTTTTTAAATAGAAAGAAACATTATTATCCATAATTTCAACAATTACATTATAACCTCCAGCAGTACTTTTTCCACATTTAGAATATCAAAATTATCGTTTGCTAGTCAACGCATGGCTATTTTGGAATTCATTAATGATCTCATTTATAATGTCAAACATGCCTTTTTTAAATCTGATATGAAGTCCATCTCTTACACACTGACCACTTCAGATGTAATTTTTTTCAGACCATTATTATTGGCCCTCAGTCACATACAAAATAGGAGACTGGACCATGAGCATTTCCATTCATCTATCACCATAAAGTACTGACAAATGCCTAAGGATGATGCTGGCAATATAAAGTGTATGTAGTATGAGACTAAATGACTCATAACTAAAATGCAGTGCTATTTCTGAGTTTAGTAGAGATACGTATTTTGGTTTAAACAATTCCGAGGGCTTGGCAATTTGCCGTATTGAGCTACAATAGCATATTAGCTTTTTATTGTTAAGCAGCAACCTATAGAGCTTGCACTAAGTTCACATTTAGTGCTTGATGAAAGTGTTTTGATTGAATTTATAAGCGTATTAATCTTTATATACACTAAAATGTGATGTTATTTCTGAGTTTAGTAGAGAAACGCATTGCTGTATTGAGCTACAATAGCGTACTAGCTTTTCATTGTTATGTAGCAACCTATAGAGTTTATACTAAGTGCACATTTAGTGCTGGCTGAATGTGTTTTGATTGAATATATAAATGTATTAATCTTGATATGTTTTATGAAGCAATTTTACATTACATTTTAATAGTGGAATAAATTAAATGTTATATCAACATTGGGTTATGTTAGACTGTTGTAAATGCATGTTACCATATTTTTAAGATAAACATAATGACTATCATAAGCTTGTAGTGTCATCAAATGATTTTTCATAGTAACAGTAGACTGTCTATATTTATAGTAGATTGTAAGCATAAAGAGAGTCATTCCTTTTCGTTTGAAGGAATGGTCCAAGTCTGTACTGGATACTGTGATGTGGACCAAAAACTGGTACTTAGGGGTGTGTCGATTATGGGTCTATATCGTATAATCGAACCGTTAAAACTCCGAATGCTAAAACATCGAACTTCTAACCTCAAAATTTAATAACTTCAAAAGCTGAAAACATCGAATATCGTAACTGCAAACGCTCATAGTTGGCCCTTCTGAACTTAGATACGTTTACATCACTGTCAGAAGCATGCATATGCATAACGTGGGGTACTAAATAATACTGTGCAGTATCATAAGCAAACTAAATGTGTATGTATGTAAAGCTGCCCCAGTATATACAAGAGTTATACAGATATTATGATGTGTTTGTACTAAACTGTATAAAAGTAAACATTTCCCGTCTCCTCCCATGCACTTAGCTGTGACCGAATAGCAACATGGCTGCTGTTGCTTATCCTGCTGCTCCTGGAATACTAGGTACAATTTATGAGTGTGTAATATCTCAGAAGAGAACAGAAATGTTGCAAATGGATGAATATCTCTATAATGTAGAGAAAACCATCAAAAACAAACAGTACTGGTGCTGTAAATTTAAGTTCCTGCAGAAATGTAGAGGTAGGGCTATAACAAAAAAGGTGGTAGGCAAAGGCCAAATATTAAAGTCTGATAGTCACCTGCATGCTCCCGATATGATAGAAGTAGAAAAGTATCGAGCCTGTCACGAGTTAAAGGAACATGCAAGGTGTAGTACAAGTACACCAGCTTTACTGGTGGATGATGTGGTGGGCAGTACATCTGTTGAAACCATGATGTCATTGCCTTCTAGGAGGTCCATGCTGCAACAGGTTAATAGGGTTAGGAGAAGGAAGATGTTAACCTATAAGGTTGTGGCTGGAAACATTGGTACTGTGGATGCAACTAAATGTCTGTTAAAACAGGGCACATTTATACAAGCATGAAAGGCAGACATTCATACTAATACCCATGTATTGGTGTTTACCACAAAGGAAAACCTATAAGATTTATGTAGTACACAGATGTGGTTTACGGATGGTATATTCCTGACAACAGGAAGACTATGTAGTCAACTGTATACCATTCGTGGCTTGGTAACATTTGGGGATTCAACAAAATGTTTGCCACTAGTGTTCTCCTTAATGTCGAGGAAGTCCTATAAGGCATATAACTTCCTGTGGGAATGTGTGCATGAGTTACTGTCCTCAATACAGTTACAGTATACTGTGAAATACATACTGACAGACTTTAAGTTGGCTGCCATTAAGAGTGTTAGGCATAATTTCTCATCTGTGATCAGCAAGGGATGTTTCTTCCATTTCACACAGGCAGTGTGGAGAAAGGTACAGTCTCTTGGGTTAGCTAGTATGTATGGGAAGACTGTTGCATTGCAGTTAGAAGTGAAGCAGCTGATTGCCCTTGCCTTCCTGAATGTAGAGGATGTAGTAGAGGCATTTAGGTGCATTAGTGAAACATTCTACTCTGATGCCAAGGAGTTACTGCTATACTTCTCTGAAGTGTATGTTGTAGGTCATCCTAGGAAGCAACAGACAAGGACTGCAGGTGTTAGTCGATTCCCTTCAATGTTTCCAGTTGAATTCTGAAATGTACATGCCCTGAATGAACTCTCACTACCCAGAACTCAGAATTATGTGGAGGGATGGCATAGGCATCTTCGCTGTCTGCTAGGTAGACGCATTGCTGATATACCATCCATAATCAACTTACTTGTTAGGGAGCAGAACAGGGTTAATGACATGTGGCTATTTATGCAATCAGGTTGCCCTTCATCACCCAAGAAAAATAAACACATTGAAAGGCAAGGGAGATTGCAGGCTGTCATACGTAACAGGTCAGAGTATACTGCCGTGGAATTTGTGAATGCAATAGCTATGCTTTTAACACTCTAGAGTAGTGAACACGGTGGAACAGCGTACAACATCATGTAAATACTCAGGTTAACTTTATTTGCTGCTATTGGGTTTAAAATATATTTTCAGTAGTACACTTTACAATTATTCACAGACATGTTTGCAGTGTAGTTTAATGTGGTGGATGGGTAGTGATATGAAAATTTCACAGGTGTAGTAGTTGTTTGTTAACATTATTATTTCAGGTAGTACAGGTGTGCAGATGGCCGACCATTGCTATTCGGAGTTCTAGTTTTCAATGTTTTCAGCTTTCGGAGTTATTAAATTTCAAGGCTAGAAGTTCAATGTTTTAGAATTCAGAGTTTTAACAATTCGATTATATGATATAGACCCCCATGGTATAGGACATTGTCATTACCCTAATGCTGAGAATTTGTGGGCTTACAGAAGTTCTTCTGCGTTGTCTACCCCAAGAGTTCCTAATGCTTGTTGCATTTTCTGGAGCTTATGGAAGCTCAAGGTTTCCTGCAAGGGCCTTATGCTTGCTGTGTTTTCTGGAACTTATGGAAGTTCAAAGTCTCTCTTGAGGGCCTACTGCTTGCTGTGTTTTCTCCTGTGAGGTCCTAGTACTGGGGCTTTTTAATTTACCAAAGTTTATTTTTTTATTTTTTATAATGAAGCTAGATACCCCCCCCCCCCCCCCCAGCCAACACAGGCCCTAGGCAGTTGCATGGGGACAGCTCCACTGGAGTGGCAGGACAGTGGACTTTAGGGGAAGTAGGAAGGGATGGAGTGTTTAATAAAGGGAAAATGTGGGTATAAGCATGGAATGTTACAAGGATTCACAGGCCAGTAAAGAGGCAGAGGCTGTTAATGAAGATGAAATGGGAGGAGCTAGGTTTAATCTTTTTACACTGGAAGACAGTAAAGGTAGTTAAAGATGAGGAAAGCAGATGAGGTAGGCAGGCAGATGGCTGAGAGGGAACACAGGACTGGTCTTGAGCTAATTCTATGAGCCTAATGCCAACAAACCCGGTGTTTTCTATGAGTGGCTGAAGAATTTACAGGCACTAAAGAAAGAGGGAAACAGAGTAACCATAGGGATTAACTGCAATGCAGTGTTAGACCCCATAATAGATAGGAAATATGAAGCAGTTGAATTTCACAGGTACAGTCAAAAAGCCCTAGATGAGGGCATAAGAAAGGAGAGACGGTTAGACTTATGGCAAGAATTAAAACTAGGAGTGGCACTGTTTACATCTACAAGGTGTGAAACAAAACAAGCTGGTAGGTTGAACAGACTGTTGATGGGTGGGATAATATTTGAAGAAATCACAGCTGTATGCGGTGAAGAAAGAAACTTATTAAATCATGTCATTGTTAAGATGAGCTGGGAACTAAGAAACAGAGTGTTATGTGGATAGAGATAGAGCCCTGATGGATGAGAAGAGATGATATCAAATGAGCTCAGGATTTGGTTAGGGAGATAGTATACTTAAAAATCCCAAGGTCACACTGGGAATTTGTGAATGGCATAGGGAAAACGCTGTCTGGAGAGGTAACACTCTGTCGAGAAATGGGAAAATAAGTAAAGAAATAGTGCCAGAAGTGGTGGCTTTAGAGGATAAACTTAGGGAGCTTAAATGCATTAAGCAAGGATAGTTATAAGCTAGGATATAAAGAGGGCAGAGCAAACACCTATAAGGGACAGATTGAAAGAATATGAGGAATCAAAGATAAAAACTGAGTTCATGAGAAGAGGGACAGAATGGTGTGTGTGGGGGGATACAAATCAAGATGCTGATGTGGAGGATCATGGATCAGAAAAAGAAAACTTGGATTAGTTCAGAGGAAGACGAAAGTGGAGAGGAAATTTGTACAAGTGAGCAAATAAGGGTGTGGTTTTGATGTTATTACACTGCATTCTATCAAAGAATAAACACCCATGTTGCATTGGTTCAGAAATGGAAAGGATATGTGTTGGGTGAGGAGAAGCAACAGAGAATACATTTTCTGATAGGAAAGGGGGAGGTCATTGAGGCCATTACGCATCCAAAAGGTAGTACAGTGAGTGGTGTAGATGGATACCACACTGATTTATATAAAAGAGTGGGCTTTCAAGTGAGAAGCACAATGACAGAACTATTCAAAGAAATTATAGAAAAAAAGAGATTAACCAAATCTTTGGAAGTGGCTACTTGCAATTGTATTATATAAACAGAAGGAGAAAGAGAGAGAGATGTAAAAAGTATCGCTGCATCTCTTTGCAATTTAGAAACCAAAGTGTTTGCTTGCATTGTGACAGCAAGATTGGAGAAAGTTCTCCCAAGACTAATAGGGCATGAAAAAGTGGATTTTATTAAAGAAAAATTGCCCATGGACCACTGGCATACTCTTATAGATGTTGTAGAATGTTTTGAGAAAAAGGGCAAAGGAAGGGCAGAATAGTGCTAATGAATATTTAGAAGCCTTTTGCCTGTATCTCATGATTCTTTATGATGGATATCTTGGAGAGGCCATTGGAGATGACTGGTGGTTGAATGGACTAAAAGTCCTGTCTAAGACTAGGCAGGAGCGATCCCTAAACTGGACATACTCCCTCCTCAGCTTAAACAAGCAAATAAGACTTCTTGTGAAGTCCTCCAAATCAAACTACAAACCCAGATTAGCTTTTTCAGCTAAGGACAACCATAAGGAGTTCTTTAGTTATATCTGTAACCTAAAAGGAAAGACCCAAAGGTGTGCCAAAATGGTAGTTAATGATACCATATATATGAAGCCTGTGGACATAGCTAACCTGTTGTCCATCAGGTTTGTGAAAACTTCACTCCCATGTCTCTGCCACACATACCCCATTACATCCCTTTCACCTGTCTCTCACCTTGTATCTATAAAGAGCAGGTCATTAATACTGTCTTTAAGGCCAAACATACACCATCTATGGGACCTGATAACATCCTAGGCTGTGTCCTACATGGGCTCCAACAAGAATTAGCAAGACCACTCTGTACTCTTTTTAATCATAGTCTAAACACTGGCTTCATCCCAGCTGAATAGAAAACAGCCACCACAGAGGTGCTGCTTCCACTGACCCTGGGAAATATAGACCTAGATTAGCCTGACTAGCCTTATCTGCAAGGCAATGGAATGAATCATTGTGGATCTTATCACCAAAGGTATAGGTCGTCTCTAAACACTTGACCCTACTCTGTTTGGATTTGTCAAAGAGAGATCATGCCTGTTAAACCTGGTGGACTTCTTTGAGAATAGTCACCAAGGCCCTGGACAAGGGGAAATCTGTTCATACAGCCTACCAAGGCTTTTGACACTATTCCCCTCTCAGGCATCATTGACAAACTCACCCAGCTAGGTATCAGCCCTTATATCATTAGACAGGTCACTAACTGGCTCACTGATAGAATACATATAGTCAAAAATAGGGAACTCCACCTCCAACAGCAGACCTGTAACCAGTGGTGTTCCACAGGTATCAATCCTAGGACCTCTACTTTTTGGAATTTATGTCTCCAAAGTGCAAGGAAAAACTAAAGGTCTGTGGCTGGCAAAGTTTGCTGATGACTGCAAACTGGGAGCAGTCATAGAATCTCCAAATGATGTCAACATCCTACTAGAGGGTTTTACACAAACAAATGACTGATGCCAAAGTCATGACTTTAAACTCAATGCAAAAAAATGTATTATCATCCCTTTTGGTAAGTGTATGTTTTACTGTTTTTGCCTTATTTTTTCAAAAAAAAACAAAAACAAAATCCTTGTTTCCCGCCTTTCTAAGCTAGTATAGTCCAGTTTTCAGGCTAGTGCTGAATTCAGGGCTGTGATACTAGTTTCTGAGTTGTCCATACCTTACTTGGATAGAAGGAAGTTTCTCTGTTCACCTGTGAGAGAGGGGAGCTTTGAGCAACCTATCTGTCCCTGGAGGAGTAGTTCCAGCCCAGCAGTTAGTAGTTTATTGGCCATTTTTGAGCTAATTTCTATCTCTTTCATTTCCCTACTATATAAACCGCGTTTGCATGGTTTTGTGCGCCGGGCAGTGCCGGTTAGTTACGGTTAAATTATTCCAGGTTCCACTATGTCTCCTCTTCAGTTTTTCCCTTGAAACTAGTCTAACTCTCAACCTAAGCACTCAAAAAGCATCTTACAGCCCAGCACTTGCTCAGAACTAATAGCAAGCACTAATATACCCTGACACTGAATGCCCAGCAGGGAAAGGCTCTTTATTCACCCCTCACCAACCAAGCGACTAAGCAGCTCACCCTATTATTCAGGCATGACTAAAGGGCAACTTCAGGTGCACTCTCCAGTCCAGCTGGTGAATCTGGGTATCCTGAGGCAATGTTGCAACTGCCTCATGTAGACAGACAACCCTCTCCTCCTTCCACAAAACACTAACATATGCGAGAGATGCAATTATACAGCCAAACTGGAAGCTAAGCTGTCTCCACCCAAGACTGGAACAAACAGTCAAGAGGAGAAGGTTAACACTTGCGCAACAACTCCAGCCACACACAGACCTACTAAAGCAGCAGTGGCAAAAAATACACATAAATACACAAAATCGTACTCAGAGGCTCTAAATAAAAACCTGCAAAAGCATCAGAGATCTCCAAAACAGACACTCAAACAACCTGCACTTCCCGTCACAAACCAGACAACACATAAAACACAAAATCAGTGTGCCGCACAATCACAGCCCTTAAGGCGATATAACATACCTAACACACTAGTAATAGGTGACTCTATAGTCAGGCATACTGACATCCCACTCACTAGGCTGGACAAGCAGAAGGTTATTGTTAGCTGCCTGTCGGGAGCCAGAATCCGCCACATAACACAAGCACTCAGGTCACTCCAGAACACGTACAAATATGACTCTGTCATTGTTCATGTTGGTGTGAATGACCTGAGATGTACCTCCCTGGACTACATGAAAAGAGACATGGAAGAGCTCTCTGATCATGTAGCCCAGGCTGGTATGACCCTGACCCTGAGTAGCATCCTGCCCTCACCAAGAATGATACCTCAGTATAAAGAAAAAAATGATCAATTTCAACAACTGGCTAAGCATCGGGTGTCATTCAAAGGGGATCCAGTGTCTGTCAGCCTTTGACAACATGCTCGACAAGCCGCGTTGCTTTGCAAGAGACAGCTTGCACCTGTCACCTCTAGGCTTTCGAATACTGGCCAAGGCTCTTGCTGCCCCCATAGTGCCTATTTTACGCAAGGCTCAAAAGTCAAACCCACCTCCTTAAACAGCACAATTAACAAAAAACTGAGAGTTATGCTACTCATCACCAGGAGTTTAAATCTCAAAATGCATGTGCTCAAAGCACTCCTCAGTATGGAGAACATCGACATCCGTGCATTAACTGAAACCTGGTACAATGCTCCAGAGAGAACCCCAGCACTATCGCGCTACAATTCATACCACACGTTTTGGCCACAGAACACGGACCAAAACACAAAAGGAGGGGGGGTGTATCCATATTCTTCAAGGATACCTGCACCTCCAGGTTAGTGGTGCAGCATGAATCCTCTGAGATCATCCATGTGCATCTAACATTGGGCAAATCTGCAATGAAAATTGTGGCCTACTACAGATCACCATCCATGACCAAGGACCACCACTCCACCTTTCTGGAGACACTGGAAAACATGAAGGTACTACTAAACACCCTGATATTGGGCAATTTCAATTACCCTACCATTCACTGAGAAAAGTACTCGAGTACAATTTCCCAGGCCCAGCCCTTCCTGGAATTCATCAACTCAAATGCTCTGGATCAGCTGGTAAACTCCTCTACCAGAGGTGAAAGCATATTGGACCTGGTCATCACCAACATGGGCGACAGGTGTTCCACACCAGAGGTCAACCTGTCACTGGTTAGATCAGACCATAAACTAATCACTCTGGATGTCCACACCCCACCAACACCCACAACTAAGGAAACCACAGTAAAAAGCTTTTCTAAAGCAAACTTCACCTTACTTACGACATAGGTGGTAAGTTTCACAGCCCCCACGCTAAAGGATAACACTGTCCAAGATGCAGAAACCTTTACAAATGCACTCTATGAGCACCTACAAGGATGCATGGATTGTGCCATCCCTAGCAAAACCAAGACTCACTCCTCTAAGAGAAGGAAACCAGTTTGGTGGACCCCTGCAATAAACAGGCTATACAATAGAAGGAGGAAACTAGTTCAGAAAAAAAGCAAATCCCAAGAAGGAAAGACATCCCTGAGCAGTATCAGTAAGAAACTGAGTTCCCTCATAAAATCATCCAAGGCTAACTTCAAAAGAAAAATAGCCAAGGATTCAAAAGATAACCACAAAGCCTTCTTTAGCTATGTTAAGAATCTAAGTGGCAACTCACAGATATGCACTGAACTAGTGCAAAATAGCACAAAATATACTGAACCTACTGATATTGCCAACATCCTGGAAGATAGATTCAGTGCAAACTTCACCCCCCCTTATCTCCAAAAGGGCCCACAACAATACCGGAAAAGTGTAGTGTCCCAAAAATCACAGACACACAGGTGAAAACAGCCCTTTCAAAAGCCAAAAACACAGCGTCAATGGGACCAGATGGTGTCCCCCCACCTAAACACACTGTTCAGCCTCAGCATCTCCACAGGCTACATGCCCATAGAATGATGCACAGCAATGGTTATTCCTCTCCACAAAGGAGGGCCACAACTAACCCTGGTAACTATCGCTCCATAAGCCTGACTAGCCTGGTCTGCAAGGCTATGGAATGCATCATCATGGAACTCATTAACAAAGACTTTGGGAACCTCCAAACACTTGATCTGACCCAGTTTGGCTTTGTTAAGGGCAGATCATACCTACTAAACCTGGTTGACTTCTTAAAGACAGTCACCAAGGCCATAGACGAGGGAAAGATGGTTCACACAGCCTACCTTGACCTTGCCAAGGCTTTCGACACCATTCACCACTCAGGTATTACAGAAAAACTCACCAGCCTGAACATAAACCCCTACGTCACGAGATGGGTTGCCAACTGGCTTACAGACAGAACTCACATGGTAAGAATAGCGGGCTCCAGGTCCGACTCTAAACCAGTCACAAGTGGTGTCCCGTAAGGCTTGCTCCTGGGACCCCTACTGTTCAGCATATACTTCTCAGAAGTACAGCCAAACACAGGAGGACTATGGCTAACCAAGTTCACTGATGACTGCAAACTGGGAGCCATAACTGACTCTCCGGCTGACACAGACATCCTCCAAAAGGGCCTTACTGAGATATTCACCTGGTGTCAAAGTCATGGCCTCAAGCTAAATGCCAAAAAATGCATCGTCATCCCATTTGGGAAAAACAAAACACCCATGAATTACCATAGGTGGTAGCCCCCTTAATACAAAAGTGGTAATAAGATATCTGGGCAACCAGGTAGATAGTAATCTCTCCTTTGACAATCATATTGCCCATCTAATTACTAAAGAGTTCGCATCTAGAAATAAAGAGGTTATAGTGCCCCTCTACTCATCACTCATTAAACCCATCATAGAGTACAATGCCCCATTTGGGATGTACCTCACAAGACACTTCCAACAGCTGGAAAGACCACAAAAGTACCTCACCAAGAGGATTACTGGTCTCAAACATATGTCCTATGCAGCCCGACTGAAAAAACTCCGGCTGTACTCAGTGGTATATCGCTTACTCAGAGGTGATCTCTACCTGACTTACAAAGCCATGTCCAACTCAGAATTGATGGACATGCTCCACCGAAAGAAATCCAAGTCACTGCGAGCCACGAGCTCAAGTGAGTGAAACCTTGCCACAACAATAAATAGAACATGCTGGAGGGATAGATTCCTGTCACAGAGACTCCCCATGCTTTAGAACAAAATTCCAAATTATATCAGGCAGAGCCCCTCACAAACACTCTTCAACAGAAACCTTGATGAGTGGATGGGTAACAGAAAATACACCCCTGGGATCACTTCATTGGATCTGCTTGACAGAGAATCAGTTAATCAATGGGGCGGCGAAAACTGACACACTCTGTCTAGTCTTATAAATGCCGGCGTGCAGATAGCCTAGTACCTACCTACCTATGAACCTATGAACCATGTTCCTGCTAACTATCACATCAATAGCAACACCCTAAGTATGCATTCAGTGGTGAGACACCTCTGCATACAGGTTGACAGCAATCTTAGCTTTGATCACCATGTCTCCACAATGGTAAGAAGGGCATTCTATATTTCTCATCTCATAAGTAAGGGTATTACCTCCAGAAAAAGGAAGTTATAAACTCTCTGTACACTTCCCTCATCAGGCCAATAATTGAGTACAATGCCCCTTTTGGTATGTACCTTTCTAGGCACCTGCAGCAGTTGGAGAAACCACAAAGGTTCCTCACAAGGAAATTTCAAGATCTTCAGCATCCGTCCTATGTGGATCATCTGAAATCACTGTCACTTTATTCTGTTTCATACAGACTACTCAGAGGTGATCTCTGCCTTACATATAAGGCAATCTCTAACCCTGCTTTATTGGAAATGCTGCATATCTGCAAGTCAGATGGATTATTTGTTCTAAAAACCTTAACCTGGTATGTGACATCAATAGAACCTGCTGAAGGGGGCAGATTTTTCTCCCAGAGGTTACCACACAATTTGGAACAGACTCTCACTTCATGTCAAACAGAGCACCTCATTGGCCCTCTTCAAACGCAGTCTGGACGATTGGATGGGTACCAATAAATTCACCCCAGGGGTTCCAATTGTATCCCTCTTGGACATGTGCATTAGTTGCTGATCATGGAAATTAGGGTTAAACTTGGCTAGGCTTGTAAGGGCCCAAGGGCCATTAGCCTAGTAACTTCATATGATCCTATGGGGTTCCAAAGTTATGGCTATATATTTAAATGATGGATTTAAAGAAGACAAGGTACTAGAATGAGGAGATTGCCAGGTCTGTGTTTGATCACCAGGATTATTTTTAATGGTTATCGAAAGTCTGGTACAAACAGTAAGGGAAAGTTGGATGAGGCAGACTAGTGTAAGTAAAAGGAGTGCTATCTATCTGCAAATGATTGCATGATGCTGGCTGAAGATGTTGTGGACATTAGTTCATTAACACCTATGTAGTGTGGAATGTAACACTTCTAGCACCCTACACACATCTTGCATTCCAGAACATTTTCTGAAAAATAAACTTAAAAAGCATAAGATAAACAAATGTAAATATTTTGTCAACAATAAAATCTATTAAAACTGTACTAATAGCAATCACATCAGTAGGAAGTATTCTTTACAGTGACAATAGTCAGCACTTTTATAGTCTTTTCCATAAATACTGCAATATATTATAATGCACACAAACCCTAAAATTATATTTTTTGTAAACTTTCACAGACAAATTTTCTTATCTTGAAAAATATTTAAGAGTTATATATTGTTAGAATATTTTTGTTAACCAGACATAAGCATTTACAAGACAACATGAAATGAATCTACAAGTGCATATTTATTGAGGTATTTACAGAAATACAGACACATATGTTTGCCTGTATAATTAACAATACAGATAAAACTGGATATCTCTCAAGATGTGAAACTTACAGCACAAATATCAGACACTTTTCTTCATAAACATCTAAGGTTTTACCTAATGTCATGCAACAGTTTGTAAGTCACTTGATTTTTGAAGTGTTAAGTACATATGGAAATATATCTTATTTTCATAATTAATAACAAACAACTAGCAATGTTTCCAGTATAGTGTGATATAAACCAGCTTTGACAGTAAATTGCCCTGTCTCCAACATTGGTGTTTCACACCATACACCTCAATAAAATGTAGGTCTCTCAGTTAATGAAAATATAAACATAAATATGAGAATATGAATAATAAGTGGCAAACAAAGATTAATTTCTCCACTGTACAACATCCTAGACTAACATTCTTAATGTCATTTTGTTAATAACTCCTTCACCTTTCTAATACTGCCTGTAACCAACTGGCAAGTCACTTAGTTAAAGAAGCCAGACCCCAAGAAAGTTCTGGACGCCATAAGGAGGTATGAGCGTGAACTGGAAGTATATAAAAAGGCATTTTAGGCTTAAGTGAGTTAAAACTGTTTTGCAGTTTTGGCAGTACATCAGGGCTTCATTACCACCTCAAAACTGAGGGTATTAAAAGCAGAGATAAACAGATACAGATATGATCTTCACCCTCTGAAAAGATGGATGAGGAGAAATACTTGTGGCTTAAACTTAAAAGAAAAAATGTAGCTGAGATTAGACACCAGAACTAGATGGATCTAAAGGTAAGTATGGGGAAAATGTTAAATGCACACTCGAGGGGTAAAATAGAAATAGTGTGCATTGGTGGTTCATTGGTAACATTCTTGTCTGCCACACAGGAGGCCTGAGTTCAATTTCCAGCCAATAATGCATAGTATTTTTATTGGGGGGGTGGGGTGTTGGCAAAATGGTTAAGGTCTTTATTTCACAGATACAAGATACAGGGTTTGAATCTGACCTCTGGTCATTGGGTAGGCTTGTAATAGAGTACAGACTGATAGCATATCATCTACCTGTGAATTAATACTCCTGCATGTACATTTGTGCAGCATATACAAATCAGTCCTCTAGGAGTTATCCAAATAGTTTATGACAGGTCTGTGTGGAAAAGCAAAATATAGGGGAATTTGACAGTGAACTAACATTTTGTAATCATCTGCAAACTTGGTTAGCTATAGGTCTTGGATTTTAGTTTGTAGGTCAGAAAAGTAAATACTGAACAAAGCGGTCCTAGCTCTGAGGCCTTCTGGATACCATTGGTCACCTTTATGTTCTTTGATGCAGCCCCTGCCACCAACAGCTTGTGGACTCTGTTATTTATCAATCTGATAATTTGATCATCTATCTTACTACACAAGGTCTATTTGTAATACGTCTGGTTTATTAAATATGTTAGCATGTGGGATGATATCAGATGCCTTGGCCAAATCATGGTAGGCTGTGTGTACAGTTTGACCACTGCCAACAGCACATATTCCCTTTTCAAAGATGTTTACCAGGTTCAGTAGAGTGGAGGTAACTTTAACATAAATATTAAAAATCTCATCAGGCTAGAACCACATCAATTTGATTATTTTCTTGATCAAGTATGTTATGTGTTCTATGGACTTAAGAATGAGACTCATCAAGCTGATGAGCTCATATTTCCAGGGCTGGTAGGGCCAACCTTTATGCTGTGTGCTAGTCTTCCAGTACTGAACCTGTAGCCAGGCTCAGGTTAAATAGTTTATGGAGAGTCTCCACCAACGCATGTTTATTACTATTTAACAAAGAGCCCAATATGTTATCTGGTCCCATGGAGGAACTGTTCTTAGTCTTGGACAGAACTTTCAGTACATGTTCTTTAGTGGTTAAGGGGTTTTGACAGATACAGGGATCATAGGGCTTTAGATAGCCTTCTCAGGAGTAAAATTTGCTCTAAATATATTTGCTAGTATATTGGAATGTCCACCATATCAGGTGTTGCAATTTATTATGAGTTCTATACATTGTCGAGTGTCTTTTTTTTTAGCTTTCTAACATAATTAAAGAATAATTTGCAAATGTTTTTGGTTTCAGATACCAGTCTGAGTTCATGAGCTACCTTAGTAAATCTATTAGTCTTTTTTTTAATTATTAAGTAAAATATTTAATATTTTGCTTGACTTGGGGGGGGGGGGAGTTAAATCTCTTATACACTTTAATGAGGCTATTTCTTTTATTCTATATTTTATTTATATTGTTGGACCACCAGGGTGATTTTACTTTACATTTTTTCACAGTATTTGGCTATAGATAGGACTGACAATGCTATGAATTTATTTATGAGGGTATAAAAATCATGCATGAATCTAATTTCTAGGGTAATGTCTGGGTGATGTTATTGTAAGTAGATTTTCAGACATCAAAGAATTTTAAAAGATTTGTGCACTTGAAGTATTTGATTACAATGTATTGGTTTCAAAGAGTTTAGACAGTTTGAAGGAAAAGTTTACTAGTTTATGGTTTGACTTAACTGGAAAGGGAGTTACTTGAGAAGTTGTGCATGATGACATTACATTTCCAAGTACCAGGTCAGGAATATTTTGTACTCTGGTTGTTCTAGCAACAGTCCGGACCACTGAGTTTTTATTTATTCAATCTAAAAATATCAGTGCATAACCCACATTGCTGGTGTAGGCACTCCAGTCATTTCAAGGGTAGTTAGAATATCACAGAATGATGGAGTTCTTATTTATGAGAAGTTCATCCATGATGTTCAGGAACATGACATGAACTTCAGGGTGTCATGGATGGTGTACTGTAACTGGTAATAAATTGATAGCTGATTTTTTCTGTGATTTGGAATTTGATAAGTTTCATTCGTGTGTCTCTGCGAATCCTTCTAAAGGTGATGTGTGATCTCTGACAAATATGGATGCAGCACCCCAATTGCCATTGAGTCTGAAGGCCTGGTAGGCACAAAGCCCAGGTAAGGAAGGAGAGCTTTCTGGGAATTTAAACCATTTATCAAAGATTACACATATATGGATGCCTTCCAGGTGAGCAAATGCTTCAAGGTTGGGCAGCTTGTTGTTTAGACTTCTGGCATTGAGCACAGCCACCTTAACCTGATCCTGGTTTAAAATGGATATATTTGCTATGCTGCAATGTTTATTAACAGAACTTTTCCTGAAAAAGGCACTATTAAGGCAGCAAGGGCTTTAGCTACTATGTGGAAACCTTTGAACAAGAGGTGCACACCTTCCTAGTAAAGCCAGTGCACTGTCAAGCATCTTGTTCCATGTTGACACCATTGTGCCATCTAAGATTGTGGCACCTGAAAATCAACTCACTGCCATCTTGTTTTATCCAACCTAGTGAATGGGGAATCTGTGTGTCTCACTATTGAATCACCAGTCACTAAAACCTTTTTATGGAGTGATCTGGTGTATTGGAATTGAGACCATTTGTCTCACTGTGACTCGTTGTTAAATATGAGATAATATGTGATGTGATGCTTGATTTTCATTTTTCTCTGAAAATTAATCCTTACAGATCTAGGAAAAGATTTCTTTACAGAGTCAGCATATGACATTTTGTTCTGCGTCAGGGATGAGTGATGCTCAGAGTCTGTGTTTTTTATGAGAGTGAAGCCTCTATATCTCTTAAACATTTGCACCTTTCATTAACAGAGCTATTTGTGTTTAGTAAGAGTTCATGGTCTATGAGCATAAGGCAGTTGCTACACTCCTTTAGGACACCTAATACTATAAGGCTGGCGATAGAGGAGAGACAAGTCGGATGACCTTCCGTTTTGTCCAGTGCAAAATAAAACTTGATTTGATTCTCAAAACTGTAGGGCTTAAATAAAATAATGATTTATGGCCTACTGAGGCAATTATTGTTATACCACTCAACTTTCCAGATTTTCACAGAATGTCCAGATTTTAGCCTCCTATTTTTGTTCTGTTTCTCATAAAATGTATGGTTTTCTAGCAAACCAGTGAGGATTGCAGTTTGTGAATAACAACAGACATCTAGATTTCAGACCTCATATCCTTCAGAAAATGTATGCAAAATTTATAAGGAAAAACAAGATAAAATCCATTCCTGACTGTGGGTGTTTGTGCTGCCATTATTTTTGGCTTTGCCCAGATTTTTTTTCACTACCAGGCCGAGAGGTATAGTTCTCGATTAAGGGGTGGGTAGTGCAGTTATGTATAAATATCTGTTTAGGCAAATATGTAATTTGGTTTAAAATATGAATGTTATAAGCATAAGCACACCTCAGGAAACTTGAATAACAGTAGTGCTGAGCATATTTGTAGCAGCTCTAAGCTATCTGACTTAATGTAACACCACTAGGGGCTACTACAAGCTACTCTTAAGGTATTGATTTCTCATATCTGTGTGTTATGCAAATATGCATGCAGCTTGCTGCAACTATTTACTGATACAATTTGGATCAGTTGGTTATATTAGTAAACATTGTAAGGGAAAGTGCTTGGAGCTATGAAGCGCACATTTTAACTTAACTTCACACAATACAAAATAAACTGGAGGAAATAAAAGAACCAATGAAAAACATTTGAAGCTCTAATCTGTAGTCTTTTATCATTCCTACAACTACAGCAATTACCCTGCTGCCACCAGAATAATCACAATAAGCCCAAGATGAGTTACACACCTGGCCAAAACTGTTTGCAGTAACTTGCAGGAATACATATTAATTCAAAGAGAATTATCTCGCCAAGGCGTTCGACACCATCCCCCACTCTGGAATTATAGATAAACTCACTAAACTAGGTATAAATCCCTATGTCACAAGATGGGTTGCCAACTGGCTTACTGACAGAACCCAAACCATGAAAGTAGCAGACTCCAAATCAGACTTTAGACCAGTGACAAGTGGAGTACCACAGGGTTCAGTCCTGGGTCCTCTCCTGTTTGGTATCTACTTCTCTGAAGTACAGACTAACACAGAAGGTCTTTGGCTAACTAAATTCGCAGATGATTGCAAACTAGGAGCCATAATTGAAACTCCTAACGATGTGAACATCCTACAAAAGGGCCTCACTGAGACAGATGCCTTGTGTCAAAGACATGGTCTCAAGCTCAATGCCAAAAAGTGCATTGTCATCCCCTTTGGTAAAAACTCTGTACCCATGAACTACCACATAGGCGGTAGTCTACTTAACACCGAAAGTGTGATAAGAGACCTTGGGACACAGGTGAACAGTAGTCTCTCCTTTGATAATCATATCACCACAGTGGTCAGGAAATCTTTCTACGTGGCACACCTCATTGCAAAAGGTTTCTCATCCAGAAAAAAAGAGGTAATTGTTCCTCTCTACTCATCACTCATTAGACCCATTATAGAGTACAACGCCCCTTTTGGTGTGTACCTCACAAGACATCTACAGCAACTGGAAAGGTCACAAAAATACCTCACAAAGAGGATTACTGGCCTCAAACAGATGCCTTCATGAGACCGTCTCAAAAACTCCAGCTTTACTCCGTCACATATCACCTACTCAGAGGCGATCTCTGCCTAACATACAAAGCTATGTCAAACCCAGAGCTGTTGGACATGCTCCACTTAAAGAAATCCCAATCTCTCTGAGCTACACGCTCTAGGGACCTAAACCTTGTCACCACAATAAACAGAACATGCTGGAGGGATAGATTCCTGTCCCAGAGACTTCCCATACTCTGGAACAGACTACCTATCTTTGTCAAACAGAGCTCCTCATTAACACTATTCAAGAAAAATCTTGATGATTGGATGGGTAATAGGACATTCACCCCGGGGATCACCTCTGTGGTTCTGCTTAACAGGGGCACAGGAAAATAATTTTCTTGGGTGGCAAAAGCCAGGGTACCTTTTTGGCTAGACTTGTATAGGCCCTAGGGCCAATAGCCTAGTACCTACCTATGAACATATGAACCTATCAGAGAAACTACTTGAAATGCAGTGCAAACCATAAAACAACCTCAGTTAATAACTATGATATCAAACCACGCACCTAGCCTGCCCCCCCCCCCTCATTGAAATGGTCACACTGCTAGGGGACTGTTAATTCAAGTATAGAGTCAGACAAAAAAATCATTGAGTTATTCAAACAAAAGCACACATTTCAGCTCTATATATTTGATCCTATATATATTATCTTGAATGATTTTAAATACATCTTTTCTAAGGCAACAGCATGTAGATTTTTCTAACAGGGACCACTGGCTACATTTACAGGGACCACAGAAAGTCAAACAGTTTTTTCTTGCAAAGAAACAAGGTTAATACATTTCCCAAACCTAATGATATTAAATACTGAAGCTGCTAGGTAATAAACTGCTCGGGAGGTCCATATCACTAGCAGGAATTCACAAGATATTCCCAGTTACGACTTTAACTAAAGCAAAGGGTACTGTCTGAAAATAAAGTAAGGTTTAGAAATTCAGCTTAGTTTTTCCTTGCTAATTACCTTACCTTGGGAAATATTTGTGCACAACTAGTCTGCACTGGAAAGGACAAACAGATTGGAGAGATTACAATGATGTAGTCCTCAAGCAGACCCTGACGCTGCAGAGCCAATCAGACTGCTGTATCTCTAACAACCATACTAATGGAGCGAGGTATTACATATACCCTTGTCTGGCACTATTTTTAAATCACTGCTAGTGCTTGTGGAACCCATCTCCTGCGGTAAGGTTATCCTACCTAGAATTCTCTTCTAATGTTTTGCTTTGTACGCTGTATGTTTAATATATAAAAACAAAAAGAAGACTTACAAATGAAAGGGTTGTACTGTTAAGTGCTAAGGAACTGCTGACTATTTGACGCTAAGTGAATGTGTTGTAAAGTGTAAAATGACTACATTGTTGCACTCATAGAATGCTTTAGCTGTCACAAGGTGCATTTTACTGTCTTAACATGGCATAATTACTGTTTATAAATAAGGGATTGTTGCTTGAAAGTCTACCTACTATAATTAAAGCAACAGACAGCATTATATGCCTGATAACAAGTAATTGCAACTGTTAAATGCGATATTAGGGGTTTAAGCTCTTTGGCTAGGCTTATATAGGCCCTAGAACCAATAGCCTGGTACCTACCTATGAACCTATGTGCAGTTAAATGCTAGAGGATGTCGTTCCTAAGTGAATTAAAGCCTACATACTGTAGAATGACAACAGACAGCAGCTTATACCTGATATACAATGCCTGTAGCTGGTATAAGTGCATTCTGGGGCTTAAAAGGACATGTGCTACTAAAATGCTAAGGGGTTCTCGTACATAACTGATTCAGAACCTATCTACTATAAAACGGCAACAGACAGAGGTATCTTACTGATATAGAGTGCCTGTAGTTGTTATAAGGGTATTTCAGGAGCTTAAATGGAGTTGTGCTAATAAAATGCTAAGGGGTGGTCGGACCTAACTGATTTAGTATTTATCTACTGTAAAATGACAACGGACAGTGGTTTCTTACTGATATAAAGTGCCTGTGGCTGTTATAAGCATATTTTAGAGGCTTAAAAGGACACGTGCTAATAAAACACTAAGGGGTGGTTGGCCCTAACTGATTTAGAATCTACTGTAAAGCCTACAGGAACTGTCCTATGTAGCCATTTTAAAGAGATTTTTTAACTGTTAAAAAGAATATCACAAATATAAATTGATCTTAAACTGTTCTTAAAGTGCATTATATGTTGGGATTTTTGTAAGATAAAGTGATTTTTCTTTGCCCTAATTTTACAGAGCTTTTTTAGCTGTTAAAAAGAGCAACATGCATATAAATTGATCTTGAACTATTTTTAAAGTGCATTAGATGTTAGGGTTTTGTAAGATAAAGTGCTTTTTCTTTTCCCTAATCACTCCCAAGTCTCCCTATTCTTCCTAGGGACTTTAAAATCCCCCCGCCCCCCATTGAAATGGTCACACTGCTAGGGAACTTCTGGCTAAATATACAGGGACCACAGAAAGTCAAACTGTTTTTTCTTGCAAAGAAACAAGGTTAATACATTTGCCAAACTTAATGATATTAAATACTGAAGCTGCTATGTAATAAACAGCTCGGGAGGTCCATAGCACTAGCAGGAATTCACAAGATATTCCCAATTACAACTTTAACTAAGGCAAAGGGTACTGTCTGAAAATAAAGTAAGGTTGAGGAATTCAGCTTAGTTTTTCCTTGCTAATTACCTTACCTTGGGACATACCTGTGCACAGCTAGTCTGCACTGGAAAGGACAAACAGATTGGCTCTGCAGCCTCAGGGTCTGTTTGGGCCCCCGGTCCGTTCAGCTCACTCTGCTCCCCTACCCTGTCCCCAATTTCCACCCACCCCCACTACCTCTACTTTTATTCTAACCCCTAATCACCTGACCACTAGTCCAACCCCAAATTACCTAATCTGTAGCCCAACCCAATCTTCTCACCTCCCTCCCACACTCCAATCCATTTACTTCCTACACTGATCCCACTCCCAACAACACATTCCAAGCCAACTCACCTCCACCCTTACACACAACCAACCAAGAATACTAATTGTAGCATTCACTCTAAGGACTATCATGTTACCCACACTCACATCCCTATCACTAGCTCTACTATCACTAACCTTCCTCACTTCCTTACAAACAAACCAACCACTGCACAATTACTCTTATCATACTACCCACTCTAGCCCACCCTCTCAAACCCACTCACACTTCTACATCTGCCCTACAATTATAACTCTCACAACCTCATCTTACTCACATACAATCATAACACCATCTCATTACACTAGGAAAAACAGACATAGACCAAGCTCACAAACAATTAATATTAAAAAGCACATACTGACATTCCTACAAACTCTGCTAATCTCTGGTGACATTCACCCAAATCCAGGTCCCCTCACAGCCAAACAAACATCTGACCTGCTGATCCTAAATCTCAACATAAGAAGCATTACCAACAAGCTAACAGACCTACATGCATTCATAGCCCACTACAACCCTGATATACTCACCATTACAGAGACCTGGCTTAAACCCAGTATCCAGATGAAGACTTTCTCCCTCCAGGGTATAATACACTTAGATCTGATAGAACAAGCAGGAAAGGAGGAGGAGTAGCCATTCTCTTTAAAAATGCCCTTAACCTCCAGCTCCTGCACACCACACCACCCACATTTCAAAATGCTGAAGTCCTGTTTTCTGTCCTCTCCTTAAGAAACACCAAGAATATCAATATAATATGCTGCTACATACCCCCAGGCAATAACTCACTCATAATAGAAGACATCCTACACTGGACAAAGGACAACCTACCACAGGAAACAACCCTACTAGGTGACCTTAACACCGACTGACAGCCTGTAATTCCAGCAGCCTCTCTACACATATCAATTTATATGGGTTCTCTCAACTCATTGAAGAACCCACTAGAATAGACAAAAAAACAAAAAATAAGAATCTATATTGGACTGGAGACTAACCAACTATCCCCAACAAAACTATACAGTAGGCTGTGTCCCAGATGATCTAGGTGATCATCTCCCCACCTTTCTACTCCATAAACACTCGAATCGCCCTAAACCAGTTGTATACAAAATAGTACGAGATGACCATAATCTTACCCCACAATACCTAAATACAGTACAAAGTCACTGCAACTGGGAACCACTACAAACACTAGAGTTAGACCTTCAGTACTACCTTCTCTAACATTCTTAACAGTCTTGCTCCCAGCAGAAAGATCAGAGTTAAGGCCAACTACACACCCTGGCTAATAAGTACACTAGAGCCTTACTAAAAAACAGAGATAAAGCCTGGAAAATCTGGAAAACTGACAATAGCCCTAGCTCCAGGCAATACTATCAACAGCTTAGAAAGAAGGCCAAGGCCAAATCCAAAATAAACAAATAAAATTATTTTCTTAGTACTCAAAGCAAATATTCAAAGAATCCACATAAATTCTGGCATGCCATTAACTCCCTACTAAAGCCAGGCAAAATTACTACTCCAGCACCCAACTCTACAGACAATAACCTACACATAGCTTTTCAATTTAATAACTATTTTACTAAGTCCATCTTAACCCTGTCCAGTCAAATAACCAAAAATAGCCTAACACAATCGCAACCCAACCTATCCCACAATACCCCCTCTTTCAGCCTATCACCTGTGCCCACCTCAACTATCAAAAAAACTCCCCCTAAAACTCACACCAGCCACACTAGCAGCTAACATACCTGCTGCATATCTAAAAATGGCTAGTGACTCCCTGTCATATCCTGTCTCCAGCCTAATCAACAGTTCCATACAAGAATCCTACATACCCAAACTCTGGAAAGTATCTCACATAATTCCTCTCCATAAAAGAGGTAACTCCTACAAATTCTCCAACTACTGACCTATTGCCATCCTGTGCCCCATATCTAAAATTCTTGAGAAATGCATCTACTTGCAGGTGATGACATTTCTTAACACACATAATCTGCTATCAACCACACAACATGGTTTCCATCCACATCACAGCACTACCACTGCCCTTCTGTCCTTCACTAATCATATCAATCTTCACAGGAATGATAACAAATATGTATCAGCCATTTTCCTAGACCTCTCAAAGGCATTTGACATGGTTTCCCACTCCATCCTATTAGACTCACTAACATCACTATTCTTCACCTCCTCTACTATAGCCTGGTTCAGAAGCTACCTATCTGACAGGCAACAATCTGTCCAGTGGAAAGGAAATCTGTCTCCACAGCTTCCAACCACCATAGGAGTCCCACAGGTCTCTATAGTGGGCCAACTACTATTTTCTATATTCACAAATAACCTCAATAACTCTACACAACAAGCTACACTCATTCAATATGCAGATGATTCAACCCTGATCTGCTCCGCCTCATCTCCCACCACCCTACAAACACTCACATAGGATACCTTCAACTCTGTAGAAAAATGGATCTCAGGTATCCATCTAATTCTAAATCGCAAGAAGACAAAATTGCTACTATTCCCCCCTAATAGATCAACCCCCCTACTTTGCCATAACATCTAAGGATGGCACCACCATCTCCCCCTCTAACCACACCAAACTTCTGGACATTGAAATTGACAATAATCTCTACTTTGATGTTCACATCTCACATACCATAAAACTAGTACACAAAAAGCTAGGCTCCCTATACAGGCACAAGTCCTTTCTCTCACAAAAAGCTAGAGTCACTCTTGCACAAAGCCACCTCCTCTCAACTTTATTATATGCAGCACCAATCTTCACCCAAATCAGAAAGTGTGACCTAGACAAACTTGAATAAAACAATAAAATATCCAAGTTTGCTACTAACTCTACCTATAGAACCCATCACTGTACTGCACTAAAATAACTAAAATGGCTTGAGTAACCACAGCTAATTAACTATCACCAGCTGGGTACAGCCTACAATATTCTCAAATACCCAGAAAAAAAGCCCACAATATCCAATCTACTTACTGTCTACACTGCAAACCGGTACCTCAGACCTAGTGAAAAATCTCTCCTCTCCATCACTAAGGCCAATAATAATGCAGGGAAAGCACTCTACTCCCACACCATTGCCAGAAATTGGAACTCTGTACCCCATTCCATGTCCACTGCCCCCTCCATCTCTATATTCAAAAACTCCCTCAAATCACATCTCCTTATTACCTGGTTATATCCCTGTATCACATAAGCTTACCCATATTGCTATTAACTCCCCAAATTGCTCTCTGATCACATGCTTGATATCTGATCAACCTACATGCTTGTTCATATGAAAAGTTGAACTTTTAATTGTAGAATTTACTTAATATATTTTCTTCTCTTACCAGTGTATAACTGACATTCTCATTTTACTTATCTATCATTTATTTGGAGTGTTCTTATATGGTGAATGTAGTAATATAACAAGAAATAACTATGTTTTAACCTGTTTACTCATCTTATTTATGTATTATACTTGCTGTAATGTCTTTGTACAACTAGATGCCGGAACTTTTCTCCCCGGGCCTCCGCTGAAAATGGACCTGGTCCAGTCGAACTTTCCCAGTTAACAAATGTAAACTAAATAAATAAATAAAAATAAAAACTGACTTAAATGGTATGTGACCTAAGTGCAGCAAAATAAATGAACTTTCCTGTTTACTGGTCAAAAAATGGAGGCAAAATGCCACTTTTGTTTTTTAGCCTCTGCACAGGAGTACACAGGATTTATCTTATAAGTTCACAAAATGGTTACTTCACCTTAAATATTAAGTGGAAGCACTTAGAGAATTATTTTCCAACAATGAACAACAAAGCATCTCCTTCATCTAATGGCTCTGGTGCTTCTTAAGCCCTATTTTATTTATTTATTTTATTTATTTATTGCATTTGTTAACCGGGTGATGTCCGATTGGACTAGGAGCCTGTTTTCAGGGGAGACCTGGGGAGAAAAGCTCAATAGTAACAGTATAAGTATAGAGATATATATTACACATTACAGAAGATACAGGAATTAGAGATAGGAAGTTCTAATACAAACAGGATACTAAGCAGGCTAAGAACATCAGGGAAAATTACAGAATACAGACACAATATCTTCAATTGGAGTCACAGTAAAAAATGTGCAAATAACATTGGATTCTATATTGCAGAAGTATAGTTAAACAGCAGTGAACAAAATATATGATCATTTCTTACAGAGAGGTGTTAGCCTTGAGACACTCAAGAGTAATAGGATGGTGAGAAGATTATAGGTTCAAGTGCAGGCTTATCTATCCCATAAGACAGTAAAAAATTGGTGGCAACCTATATGCAAGGTAGCATGTGGGAAAAAAAATTTGGGAGTGGAATGTGGTAATGTAACCTGGATAAAATTAGCCTGGAGACTAGCAGGAGCAGAGCCAGTGATTGGATAGGTGGACCTTTAAAAGTTTTTTGAATTCTTGATAATTATGGTTTTGTGCAATGGGCTGAGGAAGTGTATTCCATAGTTTACAATTTTGTAGGAATAGAGGGAGTTGCCATGTTGATTGTGGGTGCGGGTCACCTGTAGCAGTAGTTTATCTGAAGATCTGAGGGAGCTAAGATTTGAACTAGGTTGGAGACGGTTAGCAAGAGCAGGGTTGGTGGATTATTTTGTGGGCCATGATGAGCTGATTGAGGGATAACAGGTTAGGGAGTTCGAGTCAGCTGAGCTGAAATAGAGCGGTGCAGTTGTAGGTCCTGTATGGGTGACTGGAGGCAAATTTGGCAATTTTGTTGTAACAGGATTCTAGGTTATTGAGGTCAGACTTGCACAGGTTTGTGAATATGAGAGAGACTTAGAGAAGTGTAGAGAGCAGATGCGACTGAGCAGTGGCTAGTCTAGCACTGCGGGTTAGGAAAGGTTTTGTCCTATATAGGGTGCCCAGTTTGATATGGACGTTTTTGATTGTCAGAAAAGTATGTTTGTCAAATTTTAAATTTTGATCTATTGTGACACCTAGAAGTTTAGTTTGGTTGGTGGGGTCTATCCTGGTACCATTTGCAGAGAGAACTGAGAGAGGGGACTGGTTTGAGATAGATTCTTATTATTGATGACTATTACCTTAGTTTTGTTTGGGTTTAGAATGAGTTGATGTTCAGAGAGGTGCTTTTGTATGTCTTGAAAGGATAATTGCATTTTTTCTTGAAGTTCTTGGGGTGAGGGGGCTGAGTAGATGACTGTAGCATCATCTGCATATTGAACAATGGAGGCTAGCGTAGTTGTGGAGCTGAGGTTATTTGTAAATATGCTAAAGAAGAGAGGGCCATGTACTGAACCTTAGGATACGCCAACAGAGATGGAGGGCAGGGGGGATAAGTTGTTTTCCCATTTAGTTGCTTGCTGGCAGTTGGACAGGTAGCTGTGGAACCAGGACAGGCATGAAGAATTGAGACTATAGGATGAGAGTTTGTTAAGCAGCAGCTGGTGAAAAACAGTGTCAAAAGCCTTGGACATATAGAGAAAGATATAGAAGACAAGTTGGCCTTCGTTTATGAGATGATGGATGGTGTTGGCGAAGGATAATAGGGCAGTGTTGGTATTATGTTTGGGTCTACAGTCATGTTGGGAACTGGATAATAGGTTGTGAGTAAGGAAGTTGTTGAGGAGTTGATTGTGGATGCACTTTTCTAGGATTTTTACAAGGGAAAAAGGATGGCTATGGGGCGGTAGTTTGTGAGTTCCCCGGATGGCCACCTTTGTGAAGGGGTATGGTGTAAGATATTTTCCATAGAGTTGAGATGTAGTTTTCTGAGATAGATCTATTAACCAGGATAGATATAGGGTAGGCAACGGAGGGAGCGGCGATTTTTAAAAATTCATTAGGAAGTAGGCCAGCTGCGAGACAGCAGGGCTTTAGTTTGGATAGGAGTGTTTTATGTAACTGGTTTGAATGGGAGTGAAAGTGAAGGGACAGTGATTGTCAGGGAGAATGGGTGGGGAGTGTAAGAGGTTTGTTAGGTTAGTCATTTAGCAGAGTGGTTATGGTATGTACAAAATGAGAGTTGAACTGTGTAGCAATAGGGTCAGTATTATTAGAGGTGACTGGGGCTAGGGCCGAGGAGTGACCAGGGCTAAGGAGATAACTGATACTTTGCCAGAACTTTTGGGGGTTGTTTAGGTGTGTTTGTTGACAGGTTAGGAAGTAGGCCAGTTTATCTTTCCTGATTTGTTTTTTAGCTTGATTTATTAGCTGTTGATATGTAGATAGGCTTGTGTCTTCTCTGGTAGTGTGGTAGGCTGCACAGGCTTTGTCTCTACACTTTAGTAGCATTTTGGTGCTTGGTAATTAACTAAACTTATTAATATGTTCCTACTTTTCGTCAAGAGAGGCAAACAATGAGTGATCTTACAAACTCTAAAGATACAAGCCCTGATAAGCTGTGAGCTATAAATTCTCACCTTCAGTTTCACTTACAAGTAGAAGCATGACGTTTTTCATTTGCTTTGAATGAACTTGCTTATTTTGGACATCTTACACTGCAGCTGTTACTGGTGGGAGATACACTGTTCCAAGAGTACCAGTTGCATGACTCTCATGTAATTGTGAATGATTGTCTGAGCCAGTGATTGTCTGAAGTCATTGAAGACTTTTCCCAGACATGCAATGACCTCAGAAATTATTATATTTATGGGGAAGTGCATAATGAGGTATAAAAATAATTAACTTTTGCATTATTATGAGTTTATAGGTTGCCCTTAATGTCAAAATATCTTTATTTAAAAAGTTTGCCCTGGCATGAACAACATGTATCATGCAAAGGCTTGTTAAATTAATGAATATGAGTTACATAATTTATGAACATGTCAGCCACTGGAATAAACGTTGTTTTCATCTTTCATGCACCCAGATTATTGTCATGTTACCCTGACAAAACAAGCATAAATTTCAATCAAAAAAAAAAAAACTCTTGCCTTAACTACTAAACATATAGGGCTGAATAGCTCCACCTAATATTGCCAATAATGTTTACATCATCCATTCTAGTTGATGTTTGTTCTTCTGTAGTTCTTTGAATTATTCCTTCTTCACTCAAATTTCAGACAATATATTTGTTAATTCCCTATCCTTTTCATTGTATCACATCATCTGAAAACACAAATGAGAAATTAACACATATCATTTGCCAACACTGTTGTTTGCAATAGCTATAGAACTCTTAGCTCAGCCGATAAGAAATAAAAAAATATGAACTGTCAAAGCACAGATAACAACACAGCATAAACTAATCTTGTTGGCAGTCGTTTGCTCCTTTTCATTGCATGCAATTGTAAATTGCTTCTTATTAGTCAACATATGTTGGATACTTTGTTCATTCCTTTATGTTCTTGCTTTTTCCCTGCTGACTATTGATTATTAGTCAGCCACCCCTTTTGTTTCCCATCACCGAGGAGATGTTTGACAAGGTGATGCCACCATTCAGACAAACATCAGGGACAGTTCAAAAATTGTACTATTTTTGAAGCTCTATACCTTGCATGCACTCAGTGAACTTTCGGGGGAAGATCTGCAGTGGGCTGACTGTGGAGGAATCTCCCTCACTTCCCCAGAAAGAATTCTGTCCAAGAAGCTTCACCCTCCCAAAGGCAAGCAGTTAATTTTGTCCTCCAATGGGGTCACAAGGCCACTGAGTATGCACACCTGTCTCCATTCCCGTTGGAGGTGAGCAGACCCTCCCTGCCTTGCTCATAGATTGCCAGGACTACTAAGTGAAACCCAGATCCCCAGGTCACATTCAGGGCTCCATCGCTCTATGACGTGCAGCCAGGGTAGTACATTGTTAATTCTAATTAAGTTAGTGTCCTTCAATGAATTACTCACCACCTTTACCACTCTGTCCTTCATCCCCCTTTTATTTGGACCTCGGACAAGTTTACTTACCTAACGAGTATCTTTTACAAATAATCTTGAAACATAGACACATCTGATTATAATGGTGTTTCTCCAAATAAAAACATTTTAAATATGGTGAAAATAAAAAATCAACAAACCACTGAGCCAGCCCAATCCAAACACAAACAGTTCACTTATGAAAAAATGTTTGTATTTTTGAAAACCAGATTTTAGCGCTCACACGAAACATACTTTCACATCAGTCATTTGAAACACTAAAAACACACACAATATATACCCACACACCCACTAATTGATCATGACATCATAATTGGATTATTAATGAAATCATAAATAAACTCACAAAACATATTTTACACAAAAAACAAACAAATTTTTACACAATAGAAAAAGGTGTTAAATAAGCATATATATACATTAATTTAACATCCTTAATAATACTGTATAAATAAACGTTAGACATTGACTTGCTTGATCATTGAAATAAATTTCAATTAAGTGTAGTGTAAGTGCACACAATTGGGATAATAAGACTTGTAGTTCAAAATCAAAGATAAGGAAATATTATTTCAAAAAGGCTTAGTAGTCATATATCATTAAACTTATTCATTCCAGTAGTATCTGCAATTCCCCTGTTTTTATAAAATTCCTGCCTCATGATACACTCTATCAACTATCAGAGCTAACTTAGTAAATTGGGACCTAGACAAAAACCTAAAAACAAGCAAACAGCACATGGTTTTTCTTTATTGACTAGTGTGTTCCATAATCCTGTCCTTAAGTTTTAGTGTAGTCATTCCTACATACAAAGTTTTCTATGGTGACAGAAACACGTGTCTAAGCCAAAATTGTTTGCACATTTAAATTCTTGGACAAGCTAATCAATTTCCAACCACAAGTACACATTTGTAGGCCCCTTCTGCAATCAATCTACAACATTTTCAAAAATTGCACCAATCTACAGTGATTATAGCTGTGCCTACAAGCCTTCAACAAAATACCATTAACTTGTTTTGTCGCTATTAAAAACCTTCAATGGCTTGTCACCAATGACCCTTTTGTATCAATACTCTTAAACCAAACCACTTTTTCTTCAAACAGTTGCTGTAACCGCTTATTTCTAAATTTCAAAATAAAAAGCTGAATGTCATTTCCTGTTGTCCCCCATTCAATTAACAGACAACCATCGAGGCCAACTCACCAGTTGTTCTAAGAAATCGGCGAATAAACAGACGGCCTCTTTCATACCTTCCAACTCTTTGATTTTTAACAGTAACTCACGAAATTTACCCTCGGTCCAAAAACAAACCTATTTTCCCCCCATTTCTTTCCTAAATACCTCGTCATCACTTTTCACTAAAGAAATACGTGGCCCTTGGCCACCCCTTTCTTTAATGATGGTGATTTCTCTATCCCAAATACAAAACCCAAAGTGCAACAGTGAGTGCTGTCCAAACCATGTTACTCGATAAGCCAGATGAATAAGATGAGTAGTAATTCAAGTATAGTGGTGTAAACCATATTCCACACATCCAATTGGCTTACATAAATCCGTAGTTTCTCCAGAATACTCCACAAATTCACCAGGCAAACTCATCACCGCTAGGAAAAATCATTAGGTCAAAAAAACCTATTGTACATCACAACCTCTGCTTAAAATTTGATGAAAAACATCGCTCTCTCCCATGCCATGCGTTTATTCTTAGCAATTTACAGAACACATTTACCATTTGGGCACATTTCCAGACATTGCTGATATAACTCACCCTCAAATTCAATCAATTGTCAATTTTAGCATTAATGTTTTTCATAAAACAGGTTGAAAAGCCTGTAGATCTCTATTGAAAGCCCTTGACAAAAACATTACATCAAATAGTCTTTCCAAACAAAACAGAAAATCCTGGTTGACTCTGTGAATAGTCATCAAAAGTCTTGAACCCAATCTCAGTTACATCTAGTCTTTCTCCAAACAATGCCTGAGTCTCCTAATTTGTAGAGACTTCTCCCAGAATAACTGGCCAGAAGATTTCATCAACATATGAACAAGTGGCCTTTGTTAATGTAAGGGATAACCCCTAGTGGGTCCAGTTACTAAATTGTAATAAAGTCATCCCTACATGAACCTTGTCAATACCAAACAAATTGGCATTGTAGGAAAAACTTAACAGGGGTAGTCATATTATTCAGTTAAATAACACCCTATCTTAGTATATCAATAGAAATACCAATATATTAAATCGATGGTATGCCCATTCATTAACATTTCTGGAACCCTGGCTTCAGTCTAGAGTAGCTTCAATATATTTGAAATACGTGAATATATAAATAGGATCATCTATGAGACAACTACCTCCTTTCATCAGGTTTAATGTGCCCAATGGTTTCAGAGGTTTTCAGTTCCTTACTCTCACTTCCAGATCATCAGATAGAAAATCAACTTTTGTTCAGTTTTTTCCTCCTTAGCTCATTGGGTCATTCTCCTCCAGAACAGCAATCTCTGGGTTGTGTGGAGTGTGTGTGGTAACATATTCTTGCCTTCTAACCTAACTTCCATTATTCCTCATTTTGTTGTGTTGTTGTGTTAAGCATCAGGACCAAAAGTTCAACACAAAATAAATCACCTCATAATCATTATCACCATAGCTATATATACCTGAAGTTAGGGGACAAATTTTTAACTGAAACTGCTAACAAATAGTATGACATCTATTCAAATCAACATCAGTGTGGTTGTATATACTACAAATGGTGTTGTTTCAACACTATACTGAATTTTGTCACACCCTCTCATCACTAATCACACTGACTACACTGTCACAACTGGTGTTGCATCAATCAAAAGTCATGTGTGTCCACATCGAACTACTTTAACTACTGCTTCTGAACTCAGTGATTGTCAATTGTCACACAAACATTACCTCATCCTCTAAAATTCCCAATTCATATCACCCAATCAAATAGTTTGGGCACCCTTTAGTTCATTCAAACAACAATCAGTGTTGTGAACACACCCAAAAGACTCTCACCCTGGCAACATGATCTTTGAAAATAACTCTGCTAAGGATTTGTAAAAGTGGTCCACACACCTTCAAGTTTCGTTTTACTTTCCATTTTCATACCCCCCCCTGGGAAAAACACTTGAAAAATTCGATCGTTTGCACCTTCCCTCTGTTAACATTCTTTCTGACCTTCGTCGTAAGTGGCTTCAAGTAAAAAAAGGGTCATGTGCCACTCAAAATCTAGATGGGTAAACAGGTTTAAAAAATTAGTCCATCTGTTGGTAACACAGGCCCTCCATGAAGATCCTAGGCTGGTAGAAATGTCCTTCTTTTAAGCCCCATTGGGTAGCACATTTATTGGTCAGGTGTTTTAACTCTAGTGCTTCTTTAACTTTTGAAATTGAAAACTGTTCTACAAAAACCTCAATGTTTTTTAACATTGGCCAAAAATTAACTTGATGTTGGAAAAACAGCAAGTCAGTAAATAATAACATAAAGTAAATTCGCAATACCAGAGCATAATACAACACACTTACTGTGTATTCTCAGTAATAATCACATCAGTATCTCATATGATCAAGTCAAAACTTACAGTCTGTTCGACTCTCAGTGCCAAACTCCCACACCCATCGGTACAGTTAAGCGAAGTCCGCCAGGGATTTGTTTCAGTCTCTAAAGAAAAGAACAGTAAGGAAACTCTCGGGCACTGCATGAAGTACAACAGACTTGGTACTTTGTTCTGTTGAAGCCTGGTTCCTGATGCTTACACTGTAGCCTCCAGAACTCCCTTCGTTTCGCCGGTGTTCTGGTCATCTCCCAATGCAACCGGGTTTCCTGTTGGAATTGGTCACCCCATTTGCGACCAGAATTGCCCACACTTGGCAGGCGACGCCCACGATATTTGCTGGCAAGCAATGCCACTAATTAGAAGACAAACCCCAGGCGAGTGCAAAACACGAATAGTTTGCTAGGCGTAATAAAACGTGAAAGCTCAACTTTGAATCTGTCCAACTTCCAGAATCTTCCTTGCTTTTGTCTAGTGTTCCCCTGTTTTGTTCTTTCATTAAACTAACTAAACTTTAACAGCAGTTCCATACTCCTTTATCTTGAACAATCCAACAACAAAGACAAAGAAGGCAAAATGCAATGACAATGATGACAGCAAACACAATCACACAACAAACCCAAAAATTCAAATAAATTGAAACAAGTTTGCTGTTAACACCTGCAGAACAGATCACCAAACGACGAAGCTTTATTGACACAAAATTATTTACAAACCTCATCAGCAAAACACACACATTGACACAACACACACACTACTCCCACTAATATAACAACACACACAATATACCCAATTAATTACTAATTGATGGTGACATAAAAATGATTTAATTAAAAAATGCTTGTAAAACAAATGTGCTTATGAAAACACTAAAAAAACCCCAAACAACAAATGTGTATAAACACAACGGTAAACCCCCACACATATTCACTTACATGTATTACACAAATAAAGTGTACAACAAACATAAAACGTTGAACAGTTTGCTATGTAATGTAACAATTTCCTACTTAGTGTAGTGTAATGTAAAATATAGATGACTTGTATTTCAAAAATCAAATTGAGCTTATATTAATTATTATCATTAAGACCATCACCTCATAAATGCGCAAATGTAATTGCATCTCCAGTCCCTAAAAAGGCAACCTGTTTTTTACCCTGCCTCTGCCTCAACTCTATCAACTACAAAGAAAAAAACAAAAAAACAGTAAATTGGCACAATGTGTGCAAACCCAAGCGTTGTGTGCACATCTTTTCTTTTTCTTTATTGACCTAATTGTTCTTCCTTCCCTGTCCTTAAGTTTTCGTGGTCATCCTCACCATAAAAGTCACAGGTCATGCAAGCCATAAAACAAAAATTCTTAGTGTTGCATGCAACTACAAATTCCTACAAGCTATAGTTCTTAAAACACTGTACAACCCACAACATTTACAGGACCAAAATTTGATCATCCTGATTTAATCATCCTGATCATCCTTGATTAAACATGTTGCCTATTTTTGTAAATAAAATTATTTTATTTTTGTCTTTACTAAAAACAATCAATGGCTCAATGTCACCAATGCTGAACCAGTATACTCAGTCGTTGAAACCAGCACTCTTCAAAACAAGCACCAATCTCATCTGATTTTCATTAAATTTCAAATATAAGTTGTCCCCATTAGTCACCTTTCCCCACATTATCACCCTCAACCCACAGTTGCCAGAGTCACCAGTTGTTCTAGAATTTTCTGATAAACACACCCCTTCTTTTTTACACTCTTCTTGGTAACTCCCAGGGGGTCAAAAGGTACAAATCAAACAAAAACAAAACCTTCCAATTTAATTTGTTCTTTTCTAAACCCACTGAAATATGACTGGAAACATGTTCCTTTGCACCCTTGGCACCCCCTTTTCCTTTTTCTCTGATGGAAGGTGACAACTCCCGCAACAGTGAGTTGGGTCTTTCCTAAAGATGGTCTAAAGTACTCAAAATAAGATTGATTTTTAACTAAAGTAATGTCTAAATAGTTAGTTGGTGAAACACATACACATAAGTGAACTTTAAAAATCGTTTTTGCACACCAGTTATTGTCCCAATTTTAGTATTATGATTATAATTAATCATGACCTGTGATATATCGAAGTCTCATTAAAATGATTTCCATAAACCAAAAACAACCCTGTGGATGGCAGAAGGTATCAAGTAAAATGTTCAACACTTCAAGGATAAAAGACCAGCTTTAATGAAAAAAACACATAAGTGCTTTCATGGCACCAAAGCCACTTCATCCATACTTACACTCTTGTGAAGACAATTTCTATATATCTTCCATATGTCAAATCAGATACTGGAACAAATCCATTTTTTGTGCCATAAAAAGACAAAAAGATTATTTTGGAAGCACAGACTTTGCTAATAATGTACATACTATGAATTTTAAATGTATTTTATGTTAGCTGAATCTAAAGTTGAAGCCATACTTCTCAATGTTGTAGCGCAAGAAATCTGGACAAAGCCTAAAACAATGTGGGTACAAAGACCCAAAAATAGGGACAATTTTAAGGTAAAAAAGTTGACAGAATAGCATGTTTTGCATTAGCATGAATTTCCTGAAGAGAATGAAGTCTAAATCTTAATTATCTGTCATTATTTGGTAACTTCAATCGCTAATGATTTTCCTGTAAATCACACATTTTATGAGGAACAAACCAAAAATATGAGTCAAAAATCTGGACATTATGTGAAAATATTCACAGTTGTGAGGGGCTGAAGCCATGTAGAAATCCATACATTCAACAGTTTTCAGTTGTCATAAAACACAACATTTCACAGGACAAACCCTAACCACACTTGGTGCAAAGGGCTAAACATCACTTTTTTGTTGTAGAAAGCTGAGTTCTGAATGTTGTTTCATATTATGTTTCAGATACAAAATATTTTTTGCAGCTATTAGAAGAAACAGGAGATGATTTTTGTCTTAAACTTTTGGACATTTTCTATTTTTCATGTTAGTTCTCAGGACACAAGTGCCCTAACAGGGGCTGTCCTATATAAAGAGGGACTGGTGGTAACCTAACCACTGCCTGACAAATGACGGCAGAAGCTACCACTACATGGCACTGGATGGTGAGATACTTCACTGTCTGGCCTCAGACAATAGAATGAATTACTACCTGGCACTGAACAGAAGGCATAACAACTGTCTAGAACACCATGTGACAAGACTTACCATTATTTCACAGTGGATGATGGGACTCATGTCTGCCTGGTCTTTGATGTCAGTACTCATACATTCTGACACTGGATCCGATATACAGCCAACTCAAAATCTATAGTCCCTGCAGCTTGTTGTATTTGTATGATTCTACACATTTAACATCTATTAGTGCAATTATACTGCTCCAGCAACCTCAGCATTGTCATGTTATCTTTTGCTGGACATCGGGGAACCAATTATCTCCCCTCATAGGAAAGGCTTGGAAAAAACAGTTCCAAGCTGTAGGTCAAACTTTCCACTAAAATAATGAAATAATATTCAGTATCCTTCTTCAAAATAAAATTGAACACAAATTTAGAGCAAACAAGTTATGCACGTGAATGGGGACATAAAATAACATACTCGTGTTACCTTTTTTAACTGTGGCACTTTACTCTTGTACTCCCTGCTGAAGTCCAGACCATGAGCTGTAAGCTAGCATTTATCATTACTCAAGTTTTGAACTGTTGGCTTTGTTTTCCTCTGCTTTATTGCTTCAGTGAATTTATGGCCATCTATACTTTCTGTAATTACTGAACTTTCTGGATAAGCAGCACATGATCTGTATATATTAATGACTGCTGTATAGCCAGTAGTGCCATTTGGGCATGCATAACAGAATTAATTATGAGTTAATGTCTTGTTTTAAGTACACACCTGCTTGTCAACAGTTTAGTTACGCTTGTTTAGATCGACTTCAGGTATTATTTATACATGAGCCATTAGAGAATGCTCACTGTCTTAAACTGTACTGCTTGTGCTACATGTGTTATGATCTGTTGATGTATGCTACACTTGATTTGTTTATTCATTGTACCTTTACTCATCTGAATTTACTTCACTTAAATCATCAGCTCCAAATAGAATATATTCCTATCTTAATGTTTTCTGTCTCTTCTTCTACTCATAAATTATTATGATTTGCCTTTTATCACAGATTACTGTTTTAAAAAGCTGTTTGACTCAGTAAAACCTATCATGTCAAAAATGAAATAAGTAAAAACATGTTGGTAGGAGTTCCTAATCCTAATATCAACCAGTATGATACATTAGTCCAGTAGTGGTACCTCTCACATTAAATAAGAGTACTAGGGTTCTGCACTCATTTTGTCTCCCCACTGTAGCAGTCCCAGTCTAGGTCATCAGTGTTGTCATTCATATTATTAAATAATGACACTGGAAGCTCCCAATCCCCCTTATCAGCATTTCAATTTTAAGAAACAATCCAATCCACAAATGTTACTCTTCAAGATAATGACTACGAGGATTCCAATATCCATTCCCAATTTGAGGTGCCAATCTTATCCCTCACGTTGTCACACAATAATATGGGTAGTTCTCATCCCCTTCCTAACATGTGAATAGAGCTTGTCTGGGTCAACCACACACCAACCCTATTCCACTCTTTATAAATGCATGTGAAAGGTCTCAGTTTCACTTATGCTATGAACTTAACATAAGAACACCAACCTGATTCATCCTCATAAGGGAGTAACAGACATACTAAAAGTGTTAAATGTCCCAGTGTAGTTAACCGGTACAACACTGGCTAAGCACCAGGTGACAATAAGTAAAGGTGTGATGGGTTTGACTGGTATACCACAGACCACTGTAATGCACATCTACTTTCTTTTAGACAGGTTAAAGTAAGAAATGAACTCTGGGTATCCAAATAGCTGATGACTGCAAATTCAGTAATATAGCTCAAGAAAAGATGTCAAGGTTCTCCATAATGGTTTATAAAAATATGTATTTGGTGCAATAGTAATCAATAAATGTTGTATGTGATGAGATTTGGTAAAATTGGCATGGATGTTTGCCAGTGCTAAGTGGGTTGAGGAGTCAGCCCTCTCTGGCCTACAACAGGAAATCATGTTAAAAGTGAGGGGGATCTAAGTACCACTTTTGCACAGTATGTACCCACCATAAAGCTCTGTAGCCCTAGATCAGTTAGTTACTTTCCAGCTGATGCCCTGTTGCTCAGCTTGGGTTACGTGGGATAGCTCTGTTAAGTAAAACTTGTATGTAAAACGGTCAACCTGCAAAAAAATTAACTAAAGATTGCCAGGCTGAATACAGGTTTACTGACATAATACACCTTAGAAGGGGATGAACAAATAACAAGAAGGAAAGCGGACATGCTATATATCCATAATACAAGGGTGGAAGGGTGATGAAGCAAAGTCACTTTACTTGGGGTCTAGAGTGTATTACACAGGGCAATGACTGACTAGAAACAGTGTGGGAATTTGTGGTATGGGAGAATCTTCTGAAGATATTAAGGGATGTCATCAGAATTAATAACAGACTCATGGTAATCAGTCTCCAGTGTAAAGATGGGGTAGTATTCATAATCACAGCCAGTGCCTTACAGCAAGTTTGTGATGGGGAGAAAAAGAGTGTATTTGGGCAACAGATGCAGGACCTACTAGTTAAAGAATTGCAAAATTAGTAGATGTTTATAATGGGGGAACCGAGTGCTCAAATCATGACAGACAGAGCAGGAAATCAGGACTCTCAAGCTTCATATGGGTGAAGCAACAAGAATGAAATATAAGAGCAGAAATCCAGGAAGTTATCAAAAGAAAACAGGAGTTCTAGAATAATTGGAAGACAGAAAAGATGGACTATGCTAAGAAGGAACATGTGTTGACTAACAAAGTAGTTAAGAGAGGAGTTGCAGTGACAAGGCACAAGGTGTCAGAGAAGCTTTACAAGCTTTGGGAAAGTGACTCAGCAGAAGGCACAAAGAAACTATCAGGTTCAAGCAATGACAGAAAGATAAATAAGAAAGTCATTCAACACCATTCATAAAGGATGCCAGCAACAATCTGCTCACCAGCCCAAAGGACATCAAAGGTGGATGGAAGTAGTACTTCCAGAAGTTTCTGAATGAAGAAAACCCCACAGAAGCTGTACTGCCCCTTTCACAGTCCATAATGAGAGAGAAAGAAGAACTCACCTTAGAAGAATTAAGATTAGCACAAAGGAAAATGGAGTTAGGAAAGAAGTAGGCTCAGATGAAGTCACAGTAGATATGTTCAAGATATCGGGTGAGATACAGAAAAAATTATTTCTGGGGGTACTAATCACAATATGGAAAGAAGGTTGTATCGCAGATGAGTGCAGAATAAACATTTAAATTCTAGTGTGTATGGACAAAGGGGGGAATTCACAACTGTGGGCAGCACAGAGGTATCAAACAACACAGTAGCATCTGATGAAGCAGTGTGTTTGATACTGCAAAAGAGCTGATAAAGTTACTGTTTTATGCCAAACCTACATCAGTTTTGTTCATCTGCACTTCGTGTTATATAGAGGTATCAAACACCTGTAACACTGCATGACAGTGCTAGAGAGCTGGAGATGGTGATTGATCAATTAACACTCATAGTAGAAAAAATGGGACGTGCAGCTGGGGTTCAGATCATGTTGCAGCACAACTGACCCAATGTTTGCAGTAAGAGAGGTAGGAGTGCAACTGAGTATTCCTATAATATATTTATATATTATAATATAATACATTTATATGTAACTTATATGGATAAAGCATATGACAAGATCCCAAGAAAGTTGATTTGGGAAGTACTGCAATGGTTTGAATTTCCAGCAACATTAGTAAGTTAGTGAGGACTATGTACAAGGACCCAATGATACAAGTATGAACAGAGGGGATCTCAGTATTTGGATTCACAGAAGGGATCCCAGTGGGGTGTGTATCAGCTCAGAGTCCAATGCTATTCATACTGGTGATTGACTACATTAGCAAATAGCTCTGAGGAGAACAAGATCAACAAAACCCTTGCATGCAGATGATGTGTCATGGCAAGCAGGCTCTGAACAGGAGACTTGAGCGCAACACTGAAGGCACTTGGGATGAAATTGAGCACAGACAAGGCACAGTAATCATTGCAACAACTGGAGGAATTCAAGATAAGCTAAAAATTGAGATGTAAGGAGAAAATAGAAGAACAGGTTAACCATTTCAAATATGTGGAGAGGGTGGTTAAGGTGAAGTGAAGTTTGAATGAGGAGGTCAAAGCTAGAATCAAAGGTGCTGCCACCAATTGGCACAAAGTGCCAGAAGTAGTGTGTACAGAAGCATGAAAAAGAAACTGACAAGAAAGTTGTACAAAACAGTCATAGGTTCATACTAGGCTATCTGCACTAGGGCATTTATAAGCCTAGCCAGAGTGTCTTTGGCTTTCACCACCCATTTTAAAATAATTTTGCTATGCCCTTTTTCGAGGTTAGTATACTGTGCCTCTGTCTAACAGTGACACAGAAGTGATACCCGGGGTAAACCTATGATCTCCCATCCACTCATCAAGATTCCTCTTGAAGAGAGTCAATGAGGGACTCTGCCTAACCTGGACTGGGATTTTACTCCAGAGTGAAGGGAGCCTCTGGGTTATGAATCTGTCCCTCCAGCATGTCCTATTTATTTCAGTGCTGAGGTTCAATTCTCTCAAGCGCGTAACTCAATGGGATTTGGATTTTCTGAGGTGCAGCATGTCCATTAATTCCAGGTTGGACATGGCTTTATACGTCAGGCAAAGATCGCCTCTTAGCAGGCGGTATGCCACTGAGTAGAGCTGGAGTTTCTTTAACTGGGCAGCATATGGCATCTGTTTGTGCCCTTTGATCCTCTTGGTGAGGTACTTTTGAGGTCTTTCCAGTTGCTGCAGGTGTCTGGTAAGGTACATCCCAAAAGGGGCATTGTACTCAATTATGGGCCTGATGAGGGATGAGTAAAGAGGCATGATGACCTCCCCTGATCTAGATGTGAATCCCTTCATGATTAGGTGGGCTATATAAAATGTTTTTCTAACCACTTTGGCCACGTGGTTGTCAAATGAGAGATTGTTATCAACTTGGGTCCCCAGGTCCCTAATTACTTCTTCTGTACTTAATGGATTGCCACCTATGTGGTAATTTGTGGGCACTTTGTTTTTGCCAACGGGGATGACTATACACTTTTTGGCGTTTAGCTTGAGGCCATGGCTCTGGCACCAGTTGTCTGTTTCTATGAGGCCCTTTTGGAGGATGCTTGTATCGGCTGGAGTGTCGATTATGGTGCCCAGTTTGCAGTCATCTGCAAACTTGGTCAGCCACAGTCCTTCCATGTTGGCCTGTACATCCGAGAAATATTTACCGAACAAGAGAGGTCCCAGGACTGAGCCTGGTGGGATGCCACTTTTAACTGGTTTGGAATCTGACATGGCTCCAGCAATTCTAACCATGTGGGGTCTGTCCTTGAGCCAGTTTGCAACCCATCTAGTGACATAGGGGTTTATATTTAAGCTGGTGAGCTTATCTATAATGCCCGAGTGGGGTATTGTATCGAAGGCTTTTGCAAGGTCCATGTAGGCTGTGTGGACCACCTTCCCCTCGTCAATGGCCTTAGTGACTGTTTCAAAGAAATCAACCAGGTTTAAGAGGCAGGATCTGCCCTTAACAAAGCCAAACTGGGTAGGATCCAATGTCTGTAGGTCCCCATTATCTTTATTTATGAGGTCCATGATGATCCTTTCCATAGCTTTGCAGACCAAGCTAGTCAGGCTTATGGGGCAATAGTTTCCAGGATCCGTTGAGGCACCACCTTTGTGGAGCGGGACCACTGTTGCTGTACGCCACTCTTTGGGTACATATCCTGTAGTAAGGCTGAGATTGAACAGTAGTTTTATGTTTGGGTTTAGCTCTTCTTTGAGTTCATGTAGGACGCAGCCTGGGACAGTGTCTAGTCCCATTGATGCTGTGTTTTTTGCTTTGGAGAGGGCAGCTCTTACCTGAGCATCTGAGATGTCAGGGGGGCAGCACTCTGCTGGGATAGATATTTGCCCTTTTGGTGGGGGGAGAAGTTTGTGCTGAACCTGTCAGCTAGGATGTTGGCAATGTCTGTGGGTTCGATGTATTTTTTGTCATTTTGGACTAATTCTGAGCATATCTGGGAGTTCCCACCCAGGTTACTAACATAACTAAAGAAAGCCTTGTGATTATCCTTAGTGTCCTGTGCAATTTTTCTCTCAAAGCTGGCCTTAGATGATTTTATGAGTGCCCGTAGTTTTTTGCTAATACTGATCAGAGATGCTTTCCCTTTTTGGGATTTTGCTCTATCATGTAGTAGCTTCCTCCTTCTATTGTATAGTTTGTTTATGGCTGGGGTCCATCAGACAGGACATCTGCCTTTGGAGGATTGGGACTTGGTTTTATTTGGGATTGCATGATCCATGCATTCCTGAAGGTGTTCATAGAATGCGTTTATAAAGGATTCTGCAGTCTGGGCCGTATTTTCCACAGGCCCGGGGGCTTTGAAGGATTCCACCTCAGTTTTGAGGAGTGTGAAATTTGCATTAGAGAAGTTTTTCACTGTGGTTTTCAGGGAAGGGGGTGGAGTCGGGATGTGAATATCCAGTGAGATTAGTTTATGGTCTGATCTTACCAATGAGGGATACACTTCTGGTGTGGAGCATAGAGTCCCCATTTTGGTGATGATCAGGTCCAGTATGTTTTCCCCTCTTGTGGGAGTGGTAACAAGTTGTTCCATAGCATTTGAGTTCATAAATTCTAGGAACCTTTGGGCTAGGTGTTGGAGCTAGAGTAATGCTCCCAGTCTATGTTTGGGTAGTTGAAGTCACCCAATATAATGGTGTTTGGAGAGTCCTTCATATTTTCCAGTGTTCTTAGGAAGGCCGAGTGGGGTTCCTGGGTTTGGGAGGGTGGTCTGTAGCAGGCTATAAACTGGAAGGCAGTTTTACCCACTGTTAGTTGCACATGGATAGTCTCTGATGCTTCGTGCTGTGCCACCAACCTGGAGCTGTGGGTATCTTTGACGAATATTGATACTCCCCCTCCTTTTGTGGTTCGGTCCAAGTTTTGGGGCCGAAAAGCATGGTATGAGATATAACCTGGTAGTGCTGGTGTGCTCTCGGGAGCCTTGAACCAGGTTTCTGTTACTGCACAGATATCGATGTTCTCCATGCTAAGGAGAGTTTCGAGTGCATGCATCTTGAGGTTTAGACTTCTGGCGTTGAGTAGCATTACTCTTAGTTTCTTATCCCTTGTGATACCTATGGAGGTGGATTTGTCTTTTGAGCCTTGCCTAAAAAAGGTACTATGGGGGTAGCAAGAGCCTTTGCCAATATCCGAAAGCCCAGGGGTGACAGGTGCAAGCCGTCCCTAACGAAGCATCGTGGCTTGTCGAGCATGTCATCCCAGGCTGACAGGCATTGGATCCCCTTTGAATGACACCAATACTTAAGCCAATTGTTGAAAATGATCATCTTGTCTTCATATTGTGGCATCATTCTTGGTGAGGGTAAGATGCTACTCAAGGTCAGGGTCATACCGGCCTGGGCTACATGCTCAGAGAGCTCCTCTATGTCTCTTTTCATGTAGTCCAGGGAGGTACGTCTCAGGTCATTCACACCAGCATGGACAATGACTGAGTCATATTTGTACTTGCCTTGGAGTAACCTGAGTGCTTGCGTTATGTGGCGGATCCTAGCGCCCAACAGGCAGCTCACCGTGACCTTCTCCTTGTTCAGCCTGGTGAGCGGCACGTCAGTGTGCCTGACGATAGAGTCACCTATTACAACTGTATCAGGTGTGTTGTTTAGCCTTAAGGGTTGTGACTGTTCGGCACACTGGCTTTGTGAGCTATGTGTTGTACGTGTTTTGTTTTGGGGTAGCGGTTGCTTGGGTATCTGCTTTGGAGGTCTCTGCTGCTTAGGCAGATTTTTATTTAGAGCCTCCGAGTATGTTTTTGTGTGTTTATGTGTTTGATTTGCTGTCGAGTGACCAATCCTTCTGTATGGCACAGACATTTGGGCAGTGAAGGCAGACCAGTTGAGAAGGCTTCAGATGATGGAGATAAAGTGCCTTAGACGGGTGGTAGGATGTACACTGTAGGACAGATGAAGAAATGAGGACATCAGTGCAGAAGCCAAAGTAGCCCAAATTGCAGAGGAAGTCAAGGAGAGCAGATTGCTGTGGTTGGTCAAATGTGCAGAAAAGCAGAGGGCAATTTGGTGAAGATTTGGGAGAAATGGGACGAAGGCAAGAGGAAATGAATACATCCAACCTAAAGATAGATGGATTGTGTTAGGGAAGGCCTGTGACAGTCAGGCATGGCTGTCAAAGAATGTAGGAGAGTGGCACTAAATCGAGAGAGGTGGTGACAGCTGAGGCAACACACCCAACTCCATGAAGAAAACAATGGAAAGGAGGAGGATGATGATAACTACAGCTACGATCGGGTTAAATAAGGACATGGGTTATGATTGTAAAATAAATGGTCATAACGAAGCAACACATCTGCTAAATAACTTGGATAATGACAGGACAGCAAGTTTAATTTTCACCATCGATCATCTGTGAGAAACAGAAATTAATATTATGTAGTCCATCTAATTCTAAAGGATGTCTGATCATTTCAGTGGTCAGAATGTACCATTTTATTCCTTGGTAATATGACTTGATATTAAGTACAGTCTTATTTTCTATAGCATTTTAAGAAGACATCTGAAACAACTCGAAAAGACACATTTGCTTGCTAGAAATATAACTTAATAAGGCTTCAGGAGATGCTATTATATTCCGTTTCTTACAAGTTAGTTAAATGTGACCTCAGTATGGCATAAAAAGCACTATCTTCTTTGGTTCTGTTTGAAAGTCTGTGCACTGAATGTCCCACTAGGGGTACAAGTAGTATACTAGGGAATTTTGTACTGAGAAATAAAAATCAACAATAGAAAGCAAATCAACATGGCAGACACATTACACAGCTCCTTCCAAGATTATGGCATAAGTGTCTGCAAAAGAAGTCAGTCATTGTCTTACTTCAGAAATGATCTTGAGACGTGTGTGGGACACTGTGTGTGTGTTCAGTATACATAAAGTTAGGATAAATATATAGAAAGATATATGTATAGATTGTGTGTGTATGCGTGTGTGCGCATGTGTGTGTGCTTGTGTATGTGTGTGTGTGTGTGTGTGTGTGCACATGCGCACATGTGCACGCATGTGTACATGTAGTATACGTAGATAATATAGAACACTGATAATATAGATTGTGTGTGCGTGTATCTGTTTGCCTCTGTGCCCCACATGTTCACTGCACAGATTTTTGTTAATCACAATGCCTGTACTTACCTTCAGGTGTTAGTTTTTTGCAGATTTTCTGTACTGATTAAGACAAATGGATATCATTTCATTTCTATTACATGTTGTTGGCTGCTTTCCAGTGAATAATGTTAAACTCATATTCTTCTGTTTCCCATTTTTTTGGTGCCATGCTACAGCTCTGAAATTTACTGTTCCTCTGTGACTGAACATTTATTACACAGTCTGTTTTTTTTTTTTCCTTCTCTCTCTTTCTACCTTCTTTTATACTAGGAGTGTCGTTCTGTGTTCATAACCTGTCTTGCTTTGTTCTATTCTTGGATTCCAGACAGATTGGTTTAACCAGACTTCTTGCCTCACTCAGTTATGTTTTGCTGTTCTCTCAGCTCCCGGAAACTCTTTCCAAATGTAGAACCTTTCTGGCTGCTTACCAAAACACATCAGTTTCGTAGTACTCTAATGCAGCATGTGGTCTAAATGTGTGCTTCTGGTTTGCACTGATGATGAAATCCTTTGTTCAGCACTGCAGACATTTATGCATTGCTTTACTGGTTCAGCTGCTCATTTCTCTTATCAGCTAAAACAAAATGTACTGTATACTAACCACTGCAATTTATAAATGTTAGTTTGACACATGCTAAGTAATTTTTACACTGTAGTATTTCAGGGTGATTAATATTACAGATAAAACAGTCCTAGGAAATCATGATAGGAAGAAGGACTGCTCAGTAAAGCAAGTCAGTATAGATCATTGCCATGTGACTTCTCCTCCCACATTTTGTAGTTCACATACTTCATACTGTTACTGCATATCTTTAAATTAAAAACAGAGGTAGTCTGACTGGAGAAAGACTGCTTTCCATATGTCTGCTACACGACATAACAAGTTACTGTCTGGTCAACAATTTCTCAAGTGTTTTTTTTTTTTTCTGCTGTTCCTCAAAGGAATATTCAGAAGTTAAGATGGGAAAAAGGGCATGTCCCTGTGTGGTTGTCTCACAAACATATGACAGCTTTGACAGCAAATGGCATGTTCTTAACAGAAAATGAGAACACTGATAAAATAAGGGACTGGTTCCCATGCACTTGCCAAAGGAATATTCTGGCAGGAGAAAGATCTAGTACCTAACTAACACAGAAGGCCTCTGGCTAACGAAGTTCGCAGATGACTGCAAATTAGGAGCCATAGTCAAGTCCCCAAATGATGTAGACATCCTACAGAAGGGACTCGTTGAGACAGATGCATAGTGTAAGAGCCATGGCCTCAAGCTCAATGCCAAAAAGTGCAGTGTCATCCCCTGTGGTAAAAACTCTGTACCCATGAACTACCACATAGGCAGCAATCTACTTAACACCGAATGTGTGATAAGAGACTTTGGGACCCAGGTGGACAGTAGTCTCTCTTTTGATAGTCACATCGCCACAGTAGTCAGGAAGTCCTTCTACGTGGCACACCTCATCATAAAAGGGTTCTCATCCAGGAAAAAAGAGGTCATTGTTCCCCTCTACTCGACACTCATTAGACCCATTATAGAGTACAACAACCCTTTTGGAATGTACCTCACAAGAGATCTGCAGCAGCTGGAAAGGCCACAGAAGTACCTCACAAAGGGGATTACTGGCCTCAAACAAATGCCCTACACTGACCATCCCAAAAAACTCCAGCTTTACTCCGTACCATATCGCCTACTCCGAGGTGATCTCTGCCTAACATATAAAGCTATGTCAAACCCAGTGCTGTTGGACATGCTGAACCTAAAGAAATCCCAATCCCTCTGAGCTCCACACTCTAGGGAGCTAAACCTTGTCACCACAATAAACAGGACATGCCGGAGAGATAGATTCCTGTCCCAGAGACTTCCCATACTCTGGACCAGGCTACCCATCTATGCCAAGCAAAGTTCTTCATTAGCACTCTTCAAGAAAAATCTTGACGAGTGGATGGGAAATAGGAAATACACCCCGGGGATCACTTCTGTGTCTCTGCTCGACAGTGGCACAGGAAAATAACTTTCTTGGGTGGTGTAAGCCAGAGAACCTTGTTGGCTAGGCTTACGTAGGCCCTTGGGCCAATAGCCTAGTACCTACCTATGAACCTATGAGACAGTTACTAAGGCTTCAGATGAGGGAAAGGAGGTCCACACAGTGGGTTTATATTAGATCACCGACTGCTTAAAAAAGCGAACGGTGATTAATCGACCCTATGTAAGCAAAAGCTTACAATTTCGAACTGTCAGAACAGCGATTATTTTCGTAGGGAAAAAAATCGCTGTTCCAAAACACATACATACAACACAAGCACACCAAACAAACAGCAATCCATACACATACACCTAAAATGTTACACCTAACCCTACACTAAACTATACACACACCACTAACTATCCACTTACCTTAACCCAAACCCTACCCCTAAGGTCCATCACCATCACACACTCGCCTCACCCGCTCCCTAACCCTAAATCACCTAACCTACCCTAACCCTCACGTCCACACAATCGCACACATACCTAACCCGTGCCCTAACCCTAACTCACCTAACCCGCCCTAACCCTCATGTCCACACAATCGCACACTTACCTGAACCCGACCCGTAACTTTCCACCACAGCGCTGAAAATAACAAAGCAACAGAAACAGACAACCAAATTCTTTCCCTAGGAAAAAATTTGGTTTTCTGTTGCTTCGATATTTTAAGCTTTTGCTGCATAGGGTTTGATATTAGAACATTCGAAGGTTTGAAACCTTGATGTTCTAATATAGACCCCACACAGTCTACCTAAAACTCGCAAAGGCTTTCGACATCATTCCCCATTCTGGTATTATAGACAAGCTCAGCAGCCTGAACATAAACCCCTACATCATGAGTTGGGTTGCCAATTGGCTCGCGGATAGAACCCACAGGGTGAGAGTTGTAGGCTCTACGTCCGACTCTAAACCGGTTACAAGTGGCATCCCCCAGGGCTCAGTTCTGGGACCCCTCCTGTTCAGTATATATTCTCAGAGGTACAGACAAGCACAGGAGGACTATGGCTGACCAAGTTCACAGACAACTGCAAACTGGGGGCCATAATTGACTCTCCGGCTGATACAGACATCCTTCAGAAGGGTCTCACTGAGACAGATACTTGGTGTCAAAATAATGGCCTCAAGCTAAATGGGAAAAAGTCATAGTCATCCTCTTTGGAAAAAACAAAGTACCCATGAACTACCACATACGTGGTAGTCCCCTAAATACAGAAAATGAAATAAGGGATCTGGGGACCCAAGTAGAAAGTAATCTCTCCTTTGATAATCATATTGCCAAGGTGGTTAGAAAATCCTTCTATGTGGCCCACCTAATTACAAAAGGGTTCGCATCTAGAACAAAAGAGGTTATTGTGCCCTTCTACTCATCACTCATCAGACCCATCATGGAGTACAACGCCCCATTTGGGATGTGCCTTACAAGACACCTGCAGCAACTGGAAAGACCACAGAAGTACCTCACCAAGAGGATTACTGGCCTCAAACAGATGCCCTATGCAGCCTGACTGAAGAAACTCCAGCTGTACTCGGTTGCATACCTCCTACTCAGAGGTGATCACTGCCTGACAAACAAGGCCATGTCCAGCCCAGAATTGATGGACATGCTCCACCTATAAAAACCCAAATCCCCGAGAGCCACATGCTCTAGGGATCTAAACCTCACCATAATGATAAATAGGATTTGCTGGAGTGATAGATTCCTGTCCCAGAGACTCCCCATGCTTTGGAACAGGATTCCAATCTTAATTAGGCAGAGCCCCTCCCTAACAGTCTTCAATAGAAACCTTGATAAGTGGATGAAACAGAAAATTTACCCCAGGAATCACTGCAGTGGCTCTGCTGGACAGAGGCACAGGGAACTAATGGTTCTGCTGGACAGAGGCACAGGGAAGTAATTTAAGGGGGCGGCGAAAGCCAACACATTCTGGCTAGGCTTACATATGCCCTCAAGTAGATAGCCTAGTAGTTACCTATGAACCTATGAACCTTGTATTTTTCCAGGAAATACAAAAATCCACTGGTAAAGAAATTTGCATTTACCCATCAAGCACAGCAAAGCAGACACTTGCTGTTTGGGAGATTCTCATTTATCTTTCACTAAATCTCAGAAGCACTCAGAATGCAGAATGTAATAATCTGTGTATTACCTATGCCATTCTGACTGTCAGATTCATTTTTGCCTGTAGAATTCCCATGGTATAGCCTGCCTCTCGCTTCTTAGCTAGGGCTCCTTTTTAACAGGATGTATAAAATAATTTAAACCATTCACATTTGAACAAGCTTTACAATGCCTACAGGGAAAAGTCCCTGTTCTCATGTGTGCAGAGGAAACACTGTTAGCCTTCTTCTTATTTTTCAAACCAGGTTCTATGCATAACATATCTGTTATATTACTATTTCGCTTGAAGGCAAATCTAGGCTTCTCATCTAAAATATCCTTCAAGTGATTGTCACTTAGTATCTAGAAAAAACAAAACCAATGAATTGATGAAAGAATACACAATGCCAGTGGTAATCTCCAAAAGGTTTACGTAAGCATTTTCGTTGAACAAGTAATCCAACTTCTTCAGACCCAAGACAACAGTTAAACATTCAATTTAAAATATTCCAAAAGGAAATGACATCAGCAATAATGTCAGCAGGAAATGACATCAGCAATAATGACATCATAAACAATCCCATATTAAAAATAAATATAAATAAAAATATGTTTATATACACCAATTGCAAAATAATGCCTCCCAAACAGAACTTATTCGTCTTTGAAGTGCATTTAACTTTAAAATACACTTCAAAGAGCAATCAATACTCATTGAGACCTGGATAGGCAGAAGCATTAGGTTTCAACTACCAATGCAATTTTCTACTTTCTAAAATTAATTGCCATAGGCCATCTCTCTTGTTTTTTGTTACCTGCTCAATAACTGTGTATTCAAAGGAGTGACCCTCATGTTCCATGATATGTCTAGCCAAAGCATTGTTGCCATTACGCCTGCCAATACTGTATTGGTGTTCATAAATTCTCTCCTTAAGATGTCTCTCAGTCTTACCAATATAAAATGCAGCACAGTATTGGCATAAGGCAATGCAGACAACCCCAACACTTTCACAATTAAATCTGCCTTTCAGATAATGAATGGTGTCAGAAATGCAGAGCCTATTTGACACCGTTATAAGATGGCAACTTCTATAGCACCCACATTTGAACATACCACATCTGGCACTGTGATAAACATTAGTGTTTTCAAATAAATTCTTCAGATTAAGGCCACATCTGAATATCATGCTGGGGCCACCAGACAACCTCTTTCTGACTGAAACATCTTCAGTTAGTAAACACCAGTCCTTAGTGAGTATATTCCTTAATCGTCCAGTGTCTAACGAATAAGGTGTGCTAAATTTCAGTGTATAATTCACTGTTGTCGACAGATGTAGTCGTCCCATCAGGGGCATGTATATGAGTGTTGTCAGGGGTAAATGATTTTCCATCCAACAAAGGTTTAAACCAACCAGACCGCCTCTTAACAACTACCTCATCAGTAATAGTGCTTAAAAGATCATCAGGGTAGGACCTAGCTGAAAACATCTTTCTCAAATGTTCACATTCCAACAAACAATCATCATTGAGGGTGACCATTCTGGCCGCCCTCACTAACTGCCCCTTTACCACCGCCTTTTTCTGATAATAGGGGTGGTTACTCTCGAAATGTAAAAAATTATTCGAGTATGTAGCCTTCCTAAAAATTCTGGCTACATATCTCGAATTCACATAGTCCTTAACAAGAAAAATGTCCAAATAAGAGATGGAATCGACACCAAATTCAAAGGTGAAGTTCAAGAATTCAGTTAAACTGGTAACTGTTTCCACAAACATCATAGCTTGTTTTTTATCACCTTTAAAGATCATAAAAATGTTGTCCAAAAATCTCATGTACCAGACAACATTTTGTTTAAAGCTATCACATTTGAACAAATATTCCTCCTCCCAAAAGGCCATCACACTATTTGCAAAACTCCCTCCACAAGGGGAACCCATCGCTACCCCTGATAAATAGTAATGATCATTAAAAAGATGAAGTTATTGGAGAGGACAATGTCAAGTAGATACTCAATTAAATCTATCTCATCTCCCCGGGAGCCCTTTTTCAATAAAAACTCCATGATAGTATGAGCAGTCTTCAGAAGATGAACCTGTCCCTCCAGCATGTACTGTTAATCGTGGTAATGAGGTTGTGATCTCTGGAGCGTGTGGCATGAGGGGGATTGGGATTTCTTTAGGTGTAGCATTTCAAGTAGGGCTGGGTTGGACATGGCTTTGTAAGTCAAGCAGAGATCACCTCTAAGTAGACGATAAGAGACTGAGAACAGCTGAAGTTTCTTGAGTCTGTCCATGTAGAACATGTGTTTAAGGCCTAGGATCCTTTTTGTGAGGTACTTTTTTGGCCTCTCCAGATGTTGTAGGTGTCTGGTCAGGTATATACCAAATGGGGTGTTATATTCAATGATTGGTCTAATGAGGGATGAGTAAAGAGGGAGGATGACCTTTTTCTTCCTGGATGAGAAACCTTAGGTTATAAGATGTGCCATGCAGAAAGACTTTCTGATGACAGTGGCAATGTGGTGGTCGAAGGTGAGGGGGCTGTTGATCTATGTGCCCAGATCTGTTATGGTTCCTTCAGTGTTCAGTGGGTTCCCATCAATATGGTAATTTGTGGGAACTGAGTATTTTCCAAAGGGGATGATAGCTCATTTTTTGGCGTTAAACTTCAGGCCATGGTTCAGACACCATTCATTGGTCTCAGAGAGGCCCTTTTGTAGGATGTCTGCATCACTTGGGGAATTGATAATGACTCCTAGCTTGCAGTCCTCAGCGAACTTGGTCAGCCAAAGATCTTCTGTGTTGGCATGGACTTCTGAGAAGTAGATGCCAAACAGGAAAGGGCTCAGGACCAAGCCCTGTTGGGACTCCACTCATGACTGGTCTCCTGTCTGTGAGTCAGTTTGCAACCCACCTAATGATGTAAGGACTGATGCCTAGTTTGGTGAGTTTATCAATGATACCTGAGTGGGGAATGGTATCAAAGGCCTTGGCCAGGTTGAGATAAGCTGTATGCACTGCCATACCCTCATTCACAGCCTTGGTGACTGCCTCAAAGAAGTCAACCATGTTCAGCAGGCAGGATCTCCCCTTGACAAAGCCAAACTGTGTAGAGTCAAAAGTTTGGAGATTGCTTATATCTTTGTTAAGCAGGTCCATAATGATGCACTCCATAGCTTTGCATACCAAACTCATCAGGTTAATGGGGCGATAGTTCCCAGGGTCTGTAGTTGCTCCACCTTTATGGAGTGGGATGACTGTATTAGCTGGTATGTTTTTTCTTTTGTTGTACAAAATTCTGTAAAGCTGAAAAGCATCTGTTTCCTTACTTCTTATTCTGGGACTGGGTTCTTATAGTCTTTAGTACTGCTGCAGTCATTTACACACACACACTTGATGTGGATTCATATTTTAGAACTATTTTATGTGTAATCTGACAGTGACTTATAAAATAATTCTACAAGCTTATATTTAAAGGCAATATAACTCTCTCCCTAAAAAGGTTATTTTAAATGTGAACACTTTTATGGCTCTCTAGGCACTGATATTGTTCTGTTTACATTCCTTATGTAGCATCATCCTGTAGAAATGTTATTGTTTCCTGTCTCTTTAGTGAGTCTTCATACATTACAGCCTGACACCCTTATTTCCTGGAATGCCAAAACAAAAGCCAAAAAGATTAATGGAAGAGCAAAGGTTAATATTTTATTGTTTAGGAGACTATCGTCAAGATCCAGGCCAATCTTATGGCATAAACATTGAGCCCCTTATGTGTCGCTGGTCATTATCAGAAGTCCCATGTTCTACATGATCTGCAATAGGTGATGGGCTAAAGTGGCTAACAGCTGGCTCTCCTTCAAAGGGCGTCCTCAGCTTTTGCATCCTCATACTCTGTTGGGGGTAAGGAGATAGCCAACAAGGCTAGTAAAGCATTAGTGGATATTCACGTGCACACATGTATCCAAATACATGAGACCATTGTGCAGTGGCACATAATATCACTGCCTACTAACAAACAGGGAGTAAATTATCGCAGTTAAGAAAATTGTATTAGTCACTTGACTGAAATTCATTATACATTGATTTTTTTTACATATTTACCATAGTGATATATCACTCTGTTCTAGTGAAGAGAAGGCAAGCAAGTGTTTCCTTCCATCTTGGAATGGGATTTTAATTGTTCATAGCCTATGGAAGAGAACAAAGTAAATGGCACTAAAATATGGAAGTTGATTGCCTTTTCTTCATAGTCTCAGACTTGCCTTTTTTATCTTTTCAGTTACCACATATGCCTCTTCTTTCATGTTGAATGTGGTACACAGCTGCTGTTGTTCCATATTAAGGTAGTTTCTGTTTTGAGAATGCCTTCCCTTGCTAGAATCTTATTTGCAGAAATACAGAAAAAAAGATAGCTTTGCCTTAGACAAAGTTATTGCCAAAATGGTTGAATTAATTTTGACCAGTTTATTTATTGATTCTTCACCTTTCATCACATTGAATAGGCACCTGCACCCCTAATTACAACCACATTACCTGACCCCCTCCCTAAATCCTACTCATGCTGTCTCTGCACCTATGTTATTTCCTTCTCTCTATCACATCAACTCCTTCTGCTGACACTTAGCCAGTGACATCCCTACTCTAAGCCTTCTGCCTCCTTCTTTATCCCTTTAATACAGTCTCCTCTCACAGCTAACAATCTTACCTACCATCTAAAACTTCTATTCCTATACTTCTACCATGAATTTAACAATTATTTACTGATATTACCAAGTTATATAATGTTATTACCATATTATTGTATGTAGTTCTTACCATATTATTGGATGTTATTTACTTATCTAATGTACTGCCTCTACCTGATATACTCTGTATTATATGTTCATTTTTATGTAATTACATGTGGAGCTTTTTTCCCTGAGCCTCCATTGAAAATGGGCTCATTTCTGGCCCAGTAGACTTTCCTGGTAAACAAATACAATAAATAAATAAGTTTGCACAGCACCATGGTAATTTATTAAACTTATCCTATTGAAACCCTTCCAGGGATCAGCTTGATTTTATTATAGCTTGCTAATCAAGGATATGATTGTATAAATAAAAAAAACATCAATTTTAATGTAACTTTTGATAATCTCAGTATCGGCTCATATTAGAGGCATGTCAGAGCTCAGAAATCGTGTAATGTTCAACATAAGAATTTTCCTTGGAAATATGCTTAAAGTATTCCTGTCACCTTTAGTAGATTGGTTTATCTCCTCAGCATTAATTCCTTCATATATAAGGGTGGAATTTAAACACTCCGTACTTTCTGACCAGTCAAGTATTTGTCTCAAAATCAGTGAAAGAGAAGTGAGTCCTCTCCCTGCAATAGGCATATTTCTGATGCAGCAAGCATTTTAGAAACTGGCACACATGGGCTTATCTTAGAGCAATCCTGCACACTTACTGGAAACTGTCAGCTGTGCAAAGGCGATACAATAAAACAGACATTCGCCAAATTAAAGATGGCAAGGTTTGATCTGTCAAACCAAGACCTCTGAAAGGATGGCAGGTGCTCAGTCTCAAAAAGCAAAACATCAAAGAACAAATAGCCAGCACTCTACTGGAGCATACATCTTTTAATTTACTAAAACACAAAAAACAGACCGGCTTCAGCCCAATGGCCTTTTTCAGTGTAAAGAGGTTTGATCTGTAACATGCTAATGGCACATCTAAAGAGGGCAGCCTGTATTCATTGGAGACAAGCTAAAAAACATGTAAAACATTTCCTTATTAGTTAAGAGGCCAGATCAAATTGAAGAATAGCAATCCTCAAAGGTGATGAATGGGACCTGCACTTTACTCAGCTGGATAGTAATACAATTCTGGTTACACTGTCTATGTCTTTATATATGCTGTCCCTTACCCTGTTTCCTAAAGTTTCTAGAGCTTATATTAAGAACTTATAGATGGACTTGACTGTTCTAACATTGGGCTCTACACGTGTTGCATCATTTGTATACAGAGGACAGACTATGACAATTCCTGTGATTCTTCTGAGTGGGAAAGCTCCAGACATTTTCTGTTAGGATTTCCTGAAGCTACTGTTAAACCCGAAAGAAAGAAAGAGCACCTACATAAATGTTTGCTCAAGCTCCATCATCCTGATTTGTTAAAAGTGTATGTACCTCAGGAACCTCTTCTCACCTAGAATTTAATGGTTGCTTCAACTGATTTCTGTTACTGTAACTGCTGCTTTAGCAGACCCAGTGACAAACACAGCTTACCATATTGCCCCCTGCCAGTCCTCCCCGTTTCTAAACTCACAGCCTTATCATAACATTAGGTAATTTCAAATTTGTACTTAGTTCTTAGTTTAAATATTTCAGATAACCAAGCTTTCCAAATCTGGAAATAACCCTGCTCTCTAACCTGCTAAAGAAATCTACCTATATTTTACTGTTGGTTTAGATTGTTTTTTGTAGTACAGGATTTTTATCTTTCTCGGTGCAGCCCCACTCCGATTGCCCTCGCTACGCTTGGGATCACTCCGCTCCCCTACCCTACCCCCATTATCATTTAATTTATACCTATCATTAGCTCCTCCCTTCACCTCCTCCTCCTCCAATAGGCTTTTTCCCAACCCCCCATACCACAACTAATCAATTCATTTAATCAACCCTTTCTCTTCATAAAAACCTCCTATCTCCCACAATCCTCTACTATCTCATTCTATTTCCTTCCACACATACCTATATTTTTCTCCTCACCTGCCCCTCCTCAACACCAACCAAGCATTTCAAACATCCCCTCCACCACTTTGTTTCTTCTCTTATTCATTTTTCCATCTATTATCCTACTAAACATATGCATATCGCATAACTACATATCACCTTACAAATTCTTCACCTACCTTTACATCCTTGCTAAACCTCTATCTAATCCCTACATCTACTCTCCTTTAATCATATACTTTTTAAACAACTATATACCTCCTACTAAAACTTTGTCTACTCTTTTCTCTACTACAATTTTTCTCCCCATCTCTTTGTTTCCCACTCTACCACTATGCCTCTCCACACTAACACAATAATTCTGACTATATCCTTTCATCTCTATTTACTCTTCCACCTAACATCACATGACACAACTCACATACCTCTTAAACTAACACACTCAACCTCCATCTACACACAAACTCTTCCTAGTTATTCCTCAATAGACTCAACCATATTTTCTCCAGACACATTTCTACTAGCCAAAGTAAAAATCTTCTAACAACACAAAGTCCACCATAATTATCCCAAATATTATTACTGCCAAAAAAAAAACAAAAGACAGCCACACCTCTCCACTCAAAACACTTTTTCTAACAATAAAATGTGGTGACATACACCCAGAGCCAGGGCCTCTTTCCAAAATGCAAAACCAACCAAACCCCACAAAATCTTTAAACTTTACTACCATCAATATACAAAGCATCAGAAACAAAATTCCCCACTTCCATGCATAGTTACACCTAAACAAACCTGACTTCATTGCTATAACCGAGACATGGCTGAAGCCATGCGTAAATAATACAGAATTCCTACCCCCCAACTATTCATGCCTCAGAAACGATAGACCACAGAAAAAAGGCAGGGGCATTGCCTTAATATATCCAAGTAGCTATATCATAGTTCCCTACTCAAAACCCATTCCACAGTTATCCTCTGCTGAACTTTTAGTAACACTATTAAAAATAAATAACCATAAAACCGTCTGCATCATAGCTTTATAGATTCCCCCAGGTGATAGCATCCCCATTCTAGAGGAGATTCTAGTTTGGTCATACAAACATATTCAAAATGAAACCATAATACTAGGGGATGTTAACATAAACTGGACAAATATCACCAATCAAAACCTCCAGACCTATATCAACCTATTCAACTACACCCAAGTAATTTCTGATATAACCAGACCCAATAATAAAATGCAACAAGGCTCAACCTTAGACTGTATCCTTGTGTCTGACCCAAATAAAATGTCCACCTGTGGGACTTTGCCAAACAGTATCAGCGACCACCTACCAGCATTTGCCATCCATAAAACTACTACAACAGCCAATAATCACCACTTAAAACTAATAAGAGACATATCCAATTTCTCACCTGAACCTCTAAATGAAATCTTATATCATACTAACTGGGCTCCATTAAAATCCATTCCCCTAGATGATGCAGATGAATTATTCAAATCAACATTTCTCAAAATCCTAGATGAGGTAGCACCACCCAGAATAAAAAGAGTCAGGACTAACCATGCAACTTGGCTCATTAAATCCACAAAGCAAATCATGTCCTCTAGAGACGAAGCTTGGAGAACATGGCTAAAACACAATAACCCAGCTGACCTGGTACAATACAAACAACTACATAATTAAGCCAAAAGACAAGTTATTAAAAACCACAAGCTACAAAATCAGCATAGACTAAACCCTCAAAAATTCTGGGGAACAATAAATTCCCTTTTTCACCCAGGGTCTAACACCAATCCCTGCCCATACCCTGATAAACCCCCCTCTGATATAGCCTCTCTCTTTAACTCATATTTTATTGACACCATTGCCAAGCTGACCACTACTGTCCCCTCTTCAAACCTAAACTCACCAGACCAACATACTACTCATTCTAAACCATCCTCACTACCATATTTTTCTTTCTGTCCCATACCCATAAGCACCATAAAGAAACTGCTTCATAAACTCAAACTCTGCTCCTGTGCTCCTGACAACCTACCTGCTGAATTCCTAAAAATAACTGCTGATTACATTGCTTAGCCCATTAACATACTAATCAATAGATCAATCCAAGAATCCTATGTACCTAATATCTGGAAAAAAGCTTACATTCTTCCTCTGCACAAATGTGGCAAAAATTCTGACAACTCAAACTTCCGGCCCATAGCCATTCTCTCCCCTATCTCTAAAATACTAGAAAAATGTGTCCATACTCAACTTCTCAACCACTTAATCAACAACCAACTACTCACGCCCAACCCAACATGGCTATAGACCAGTCCATAGCACAAATACAGCCCTCATCTCCTTTACGGATACAGTAAATCGGGCATACAATTTGGGTCTTATCGTTTCTTCACTCTTCCTCGACCTTTGAAAGGCATTTGATACAATTTCTCACCCCATCTTACTCTCTAAACTTAATAATCTAGGTGTCTCACCCCCGACCCTTAATTGGTTCTCAAGCTACCTTTCTGACAGATACCAATCAACCAAATGGCAACAATCCTCTTCCACCTTTCTAGAAATCTCCACTGGTGTCCCCCAAAGCTCAATATTGGGCCCCCTACTATTCAACTTATTCAACAAAATTTTCATGAGTCACTAATACATGCTGATGTTATACAATATGCAGATGACTCAACAATTATCTGCACTGCAAAAACCCTTTCTGAGCTTCAACTGCTAATCCAAAATGCCTTCACATCCACTGAAAAATGGATGTCAAATAATCACCTCGCTCTCAACCCAAATAAGACCAAGCTGATTCTATTCACTCCCAAAAAAGCAACACCCCTAAACAGGGCTGAATTCTCTATCCACTCCCAAAAGAATACCTCCATAGAAGTTGTCCCCAGTACTAAACTGTTAGGAGTCATTATTGATGAAACCCTAACATTTGAACCCCCACATACTCAATAATATCAAAAAGACACATCAGAAACTAGGTACCCTCTATAGACATAGCTATTACCTAAATAACAATGCCAAACACTAGCATCAGCTTCCCTACTTCCATCACTCCTATATGGTGCCCTGATCCTCACTATCATATACTCTTCACTAAAAAACAAACAATATTAACTTCAATAAAGTTGCCAGATTTGCAACAAATGCTAAGTCCTCATCACATCACTGTTCCTCGCTGCAACAACTAAACTGGCTAGAACTACCACTTTATCCCAACTACCTCCATTTAAGTACTGCACACAAAATAATATATAAACCAACAGCTTGCCCATCTCGCTCCTCTATATTAACGCTGTACCATCCAAGCAGACACCTTAGATCAGAAAACAAAATTCTATTTAAAGTTAACAAAGCTCAACTTTCAGCTGGCCAAATGCTCTATTCCTTCACTACCTCCAAACTTTGGAATAACCTCCCACCCTCTATAACCTCCATCTCATACCCTGCTCTCTCTAAAAAATCCCTTAGACAGCATCTCTCTACCTGCAGGTTATGCCCATGCCAAAACTAACTCTTCTTCTCTTCATACTACTGTTCATACTACTCCATACTACTCTTCATACTACTCCATACTACTGTTCATACTACTCCATACTACTGTTCATACTACTCCATACTACTGTTCATACTACTCCATACTACTGTTCATACTACTCCATACTACTCTTCATACTACTCCATACTACTCTTCATACTACTCCATACTACTACTACTCTTCATACTATCCCATGCTACTCTTCATACTACTCCCACTCTCTGGGAACTACATGTATGCACTCTTAGCAGATCTGCAGCCATTGCTATGACTGCTACTACACTGCCTACACAGCTTTTAAATGAGTGTAAATAATTATATATGATGTAACTGTTTTCTGCCTCCCAACCAGTAAAAAATTGTAATAGCATCTATATGACTGAAATTACATGTTTATATCATTATGTACTACCATAAAACTGCAATGGAAATGCTAAAAGATTGTAAAGAAAATGCTATTTAATATTTGTATTCTGTAATGTGAAATTTATGTGGAACTTTTCTCCCCAGGCCTCTACTGAAAATGGTCTCACCTAGGCCCAGTGGACTTTCCCAGTAAACAAATGCAATAAATAAATAAATACTGTTTGCTGTGGACTGTTTAGTACTTCTGTCTTAATCAGTGGTCAGATTAACTATCAGTATAGACAGTGCTCTGACTATAGGGTTGCACATTGGTATGTCACATGCAGTTTACATGGCTTGATGACAGTTACTGCTTATTGTGAATGACATATGCTTTCCCCATGAACTGAATAATTAGCAACTGTAAATATTTTATAGAAATGCTTTTAATAGTTTAACTTGCAAATATTTTTTTCTGCTCAATGTTTAATGTATTTTTATGCACTTACACACATTGATGTCAAAGCTGTATCACTTTATTTACTGTCATACATCTAAACTGTCTAGATTTTCGCAGAATGTCCAGATTTTTTGCCCCATATTTTTGGCGTGTTTCTCATAAAATTGTGGTTTTCTGACAAATTACTGGCAAATCATTGAGTACTGAAGTCAGCAAATAATGGCACACATTTGAGTTTTAGACTTCATATCGTTCAGAAAATTCATGCTAATGCAAATCCTGTTATTCTACCAATTGTCTATGTTTGTAGAAACAATATTTAAAAAGTGTACCTATTTTTTACCCGTTGTGCCTTTGTAAATATTTCTTGATCTAAGAGGTTGAGAGGTATGCTTACTGTACTTTCTTTAAGTTCCAGGGTTGTGACTGAAAAGGGTCAGTGGACCAGCTAACCTTCCTGGTAAACAAATAATAGATGGATACATGGATGGATAGATAGAGAGACAGATAAATGGTGTTTTGGCCTAGTTAGAACATTCAGCAGACTTGGTTTTATAATGTATCAGTGCAATGGAATTTGAGGACATTTCTGAAAAGAACAATATACTTTTTAAAAATATCATTGCAGGATGAATTAGAGAGTGCATTTGAAAACAAGTCTGATTTGTTAAAAGAAAAGGATCTGCATTGCAGTTAACAATACACTATATCTGTCTAAGACACAGTAAATAAGTGGTTAGAGAGATATTCCTGGAATGATAATTCACCCCACATCTGTCCTTCTTGATTCCTATTGCTGCCTCTATGTTTGGGAGTTCAGTAGGTTACTGTGTGGCAGAAGACAATGGAAGCATACAGAATTGTAAAGAAGGAAAATTGAGAAGACAAGGAAAAAAGCAAAAACCTGTGCTACATCTCATAAAAGACTTACCTTCATCCTGATCCCAGGACTGCCCATCTGCCAATATTTAGATAATTAAGGTGACTTCTGGTCATCAAGTAGCATAACATATTGCAGAGCAAGTAGCAGTACAAACAATGGCACCATTAGTTTTAAAAAAGACAGGTGTATATTCCAAGGGGGGAAACATGATCTAAAGAAGATCCAGTAAGCCTAAATGCCTGTTTTCAGGGATGAGTTACAAACTTTGGACTGTGAAAACTGATTTTTTTCAGTCTCATTGCTTGCAAGTAGAAACAGAAAGAACCAGAAGTCCATAATGGTTTAATACAGCTCACCAGCAGCATGGTGCACAGATATCTAGTATCAGTACATTGAATGGTACACTGCAAGACAACTTGAAGAAGAATTTCAATAAATTATAAAGAAAATCTTTTATTTGGTAACCATGCTATTATCCTATTGCTTATAAATTTTATCATCAAAAATCACAATTCAGGCTATGATAATAGTCGAAGACTGAAACAGATTATAAAGCACTTGTCACTAAACAGTGTTAGAAAAGCTATGAATGAAAACAATTCAGCCTTTCAGACTACTATGTTGTGATTTTTTTACAAAATAAAATCTAGTAGCTAAAGATACTACTGTTAATCGGGTGCCTATTTTTTGCCAGGTAAACTAACCTTCTTTAATCACTCAGTATGTATGTGAGAGACTGCCAATAAAACTTGGGTCAACAAAATATATTCTTGCCTGTAACTCGCTCTCTTAACCCATAAAATACCAAAATACATCATTGTATTAGCAGTTTCACCAAAGCTCAGGAAATATTGGCCTACTTGTCATCATCTTTGAAAGAGGAAAAAAGCCACAACCTTTGTTCCTCTTACTATTCCATTCATTTTGATGACTAAAATGTGTAAAACTTCTCCTTTCAGATTTAGTGGTCATGTTTTTATAATGTTTAAAGTTAAGTAAAAGTGTATTTAATCCTAGTTTTTTTTTTATTTAGTGCTTTTCTTTAACCCATTAGGTGAATGATTAGCTGGGTTATCTTATGGGAGTGCAGGCCCTTTCATATTTCTCAGACATTCAAACATAGATGATATTTTACATAACTAAATGCTCACTGTCTTCAGTTATATAATTATTCATTAAGTTCTCTCACCCATGTTCACTTACAGCTGAACTTCCCCTTTAAACTTAAGTTTAGGCTTAAGTAAAGTCTCAGTTTATGTATAAGTATATGTTTAGGATAAAGCTGGGCCTCTTGTATTTAGTTATAGATTCTTGTGAATGTTAGAAAGTTAGTAAACTTGAAAAGGTTCAGGTTATTACTTTTCTTTCATGTGTGTCATATAGTTGTACATCAGTATATTGCTATGAGTCAGTTCTGTATTTGACATAGCTTTTGGTCATCTTTTATGGATTATATTTGCCATAAAATGTGAACTGTTAAAATCTAAAATCTAATAACTTTAAATGAAAAAAGTGTATATTGAAAGGCAACTCTACACAGAAAATGAAAACATATATTTATTTTATGTCTTGATATTTCATGTAGTACTAGCTACATCATGCTGGGTGCTTACTTTCTGCCCGAGTGGTTGTATGTTTATTTAATATGTCCTTCTTTGTTCCACAATGCACTTTCTGTTCCCATTATATGGTAAGGGGTAAGGCCTAGACAGTAAAATTTCAGGTGCTTTTTCCCCTGCAATTACTTACAGTGGCAATGCTGTGAATCATCGACTTCTTACTCTGTCTACAGTGATATTCTCACTGTTTCCTTTTCACTAACTCACTGTGATCTTATCTTAAGTATAAGTTTCTAAAGTGATTATCATGGTCCATTCAAATCATTTTACAGGTAAAAAGTAAGTAAACTACAGGGTTTTGTTGTACTTCCTAATTTACATCTATGACTAACAGTTCACATTTCACAAACCTGCTGTTGAAGGCAGTTCACTGACATTCTAGTATACATCTCAGACCATCCACATTTGTGCAGATTTAAACAAGCTTCCAGCTATAACCAGTTCAGCATTGGAGGTGATCTGCAGCTTGTCCTAAATCTGTGGATAAATGGCAGAAAAATAATCATATATGTTGCCAATCTATCACAGCATACACACACATACACAACAGTCAGAGACATAGCTACCAATTCTGGTACGTCCAGTTCCCTGATGTGACACACCCTCAGCTTTAAGTTGAAGAGAAAAAAATGCCCTTTCGTACTTTTTTCAAACTATACAAAACTGCTTCCTATACTTTATACCACACATGCTTCAGTAATGACCACAAGTGCTAGTCATGCGCATGGTTGCTAGATCTGGGATATATTTCAGATTTCCCTTCCATTGGTCAAGGTTATGTTTAAATAGGCTTAAGGATGGACTCTGCTTCACATGGATAGGGGCCTGTTCCACAGCATGGGGATCCTCTGAGACACATATCAATTTATCAATTAAAATGTTATTCTCCCCTTGTACCTCACTAAACATATCAAACAATTAGAAAGACGCTCCCAAAAAATCACAGGTCTAAAGTCCAAGAGCTATCACAAGAGGCTAGAAGCTCTATTCCTTTATTCAGTGTCTTATAGACATTTGATGGGTAATTTCTATGATGCTTAGTGTGCCATTAGAGACCAAGTTGTCCTGGTCTTCCTGTATCTGCATAAGTCTAATGGCAACAGCAACACTAGAACTAGTTGCTCCAGTGGAGTAGAAGGATAAAGCCCTGACTACAGGCCAAGGGACCCAGGTTCAATTAGCTTACCGGGCAGCTGATGAAATGGCAGGGAGTAATGGGCATGCCCATTCTGGGGTGGAGGGTATTTAATGGGCATATCCAGATGATGATCCCTGGTGGAGACTGGGGATGTTGCCAATGGAAGCATGGTGAAGGGGAGGGTCTTGGTTGAGCTGCCATGGAGGTCTGGTGATATGCCACAGATCCCACATTGCACATCTGCCAGGACAGTACCATGCTGCAACAGAGGAGAGAGGGGAGGAAGGAATAACAGTGTAGGCCAAAGTTATACCCCCCAATGGAAGCTCATATGTGCCAAGTTGTCTGTCTCCATGACTGGCACTAATGATTACTGGAATAAGTCTGGGGGGGCATAGAATATCTGCTTAATTCATTGTGAACAAGGCACAAGGGCCAGGCTGCTAATAATGAAGGATGGGGTTGTAAGTGGATGGATGGATGCCTCATGACCAAAATAACATAGAAGAACAATTCCATAAATTCCTCTGCTATGCCATTCTGGTGCCACGGAAGAGAACATGGCTAATTAGCATTAATCATGCCCATAGATGACTACATTTGCATGCAGTTTCATCAGCAATACTGTTGTCCTGACCACACTAAAGCTGTTAACTGCTTACTGCTGAAGTAGGAGAGAGGTCCTCAAATCGCTCATACTAATCACAATGAGAAAACTTGCTGCAGGGCAGTAAGTCTTTCTGAATCCCAAGGTGCAGCTTTAGATTGTATACTTTAACTTTGGCACAAATTCTGCATATACCCAGCATGTTTAGATTGTGCTCGGTAACATCAGAACAAAATATCCATACACTTGGATTCTTCTAAGTTTGTTCAGTCAGCATCACTTACTATGTACTGAAGAAGAACAAAATGTAAATAACTGAGCGTGACTGGTTAACACTAGTTACAATTCAGCAAATGTAAATCAGAATGATCACCATTAAAATTAAAGTTCTTCACTAGAAGCAGAGCAGCTGAGAGGAATCCATAAATCTTGTAATTTCTGAGCCACATAGACTACAGTGGTACAGTCACTGCTTGCCTTTCAGGTATTAAGCAATGATGCAGTTTTCTATACCACATGATAGCTAGCAACCAATGGCAGAACTGCATTTTGATTTGCTTGTTAAGATTATATTTAAAGAATAGCTTTATTCATATGCATAGCTTCTAAAATTCATTTGTGTCTAGGTACCGGTCACTGATGTTTGGCACAGTAGAATAACAGCATTTCTCCTCACAGTGTGATTACATTAGGCATATATAACTACTAAACCATTTTAAATGTGCTGGTGGTTGAAAATATGTTCAATCAGATGCATTTTGGAAAGTCATATCAAAATGTTTTCTATGATTTTCCATAAGAGAGCATATTCTGTTTATAGCCTAAAAATATTCCTGCAAATGGAGAGGTTGGCAGCACTGAAAAGGAATCTATTATTTATAACTGCCTTTTAGGAAAGCTTTATGTAGTTTTGCTTTCATTTTGACATGGCATAAATTTTCTTATTGCAAGCAGTTCTCATATTTAATTTGAGGCAATAAATGTGTTACTACAGGTCTGTACTGAAAAGGTCCACAGCCTCAGCTGGATCGATCCGATTATCAAAATATATATTAAATGTTCAACTTCAGTAGCATGTATGTGAATGTGAGTGATCCATAGATAAAAGAATCCAACTGTATGCCCGCAGACAGAGAAGCATTTTGTTTTAAACAATTGCCATATGCCAATGAAACACAAATATGTTTTACCAAATTAAGCTGTTTATTCTGTCAGCATTTTATGATGTTATATTTTCTGTAATAAAACATTGAGCTTCACTAAGAAGAGTTAATTATTTTTTATAAGTGTTTTATTACTTATCTTATGCGGGTGGGACTGAGAGATGTTGTGGCATTTTATAGGGCGAATGCAATAGGGTAGACATTTGTAAGGGCTCCACTTGAACAGAGAGAAGGCCTGACTTTAGTGCTCAGGGTGATAGGTAATTGTGGGCCACATTAGTCTTGGTCTGTGATGGTGAAAATGAAGCTGGTAACATACATAGCACACAATACGTGATTTTCAGTTGTTCATATTGTATAATGAAGCATGACAAATGTACACTATCACTGCTCTAAAGATCAGGACTTCTATCAATAACCCAAACCCTGATCTTCATACAGTGAAACTCTGTAAAAACATTTTTTACAATCCCCATTATCATTACGCTTGTGGATGCCTAGTTATATACATAAGGAGCAAAACTTCTGATCATTAGCTCTTTTCATACATTTATGTATTACTAGCATATGCATGCATATGCAAAAAATGATACATGAATAAATGTGTGTGTGTGTGTGTGTGTGTGTGTGTGTGTGTGTGTGTGTGTGTGTGTGTGTGTGTGTGTGTGTGTGTGTGTGTGTGTGTATCTAATGGTGGTTTTAGTATATTATATCAGGAATCGTTTCTGCTGTATTGCAGAAGTACTGCCTGTTTGCAGAATACAATAACACTTTTACAGTACTAATCAGACAACTCAAAGAAGGCAGATGCTAACATCAACAGTGACATTCATAATAAGTAATAAGTGAATGTACACAGGATGAGGCAGATAAAGAAGCTCTAGTTCTGAATTGCCTACCATGCTGTGGTGTAGCAGACAAATCTTTCATCTGGTCTTACCTACACTGGCCATTGTACAGACCTACCATTGTCAGCACTGTGTTTTGTCTACTGTTCAGCCTTGTGCATCAACAGGTAGAGAAAGGACACCACAGGCATACCTCTCAGCTATTATATTATGAAGAGCATCAGGCTTAGTAGCTCTTTGGACATTTTTATTCTGTAGGAGGAAGGTGATTTAACAAACTGTTCATTCATATTTTAACATATAATTCCATAATTATTCATGATGCTCTACATTTGTATATACTAGACACTTTAATGCATGTTTCAGTTTTCATATGGAGCCCACAAAGGAACTCAAAAGCCTTTGATTAAAAATGTATATTAATTATAACTTCTGCTCAAAAAGTTAAAAATGCACAAGACATTAAGGTCTGAAAATGACGCAGGCAACCTGGGTTCTAGTAGCAGTTTGAGCGCCTGATGACTCAGCTTGGGCTGTGACTGTTAGGCCAGTGTCAGCTCACCCATCCAGGGAGAACAGGGTGGTCTTGTCCACCATGCTAGAAAGATGCTAAGTTTGGCAGAGGCCAGGTAAAAAAAATGTGTTACCCAAAATCCATGATTTGTGCTAGTCCTGCCATACAATGATTTGTGGGATAGCCAGGATTAGGACATGTATGGTAGAATATGCCCACCATTGGGCCAGTACTGCAGCCTTTGTTTCATGCACGGCAGTATGTGCACACCATTGGGATCATATAGCTGCCTTTGTTTCATGAATTACAGCATGTGCACACCATTCGGCCAATACTGCAGCCCTCCTTTCATGCATGGCGTCAATTGCACACCATTGGGCCAATACTGCAGCCCTTGTTTCATGCATGGCATCATGTGCACACCATTGGGTCCATACTGCAGCCTTTATTTCATGCATGGCATCATGTGCATACCATTGGGCCCATACTGCAGGCCTTGTTTCATGCATGGCATCATGTGCACACCATTGGGTCCATACTGCAGCCTTTATTTCATGCATGGCATCATGTGCATACCATTGGGCCCATACTGCAGGCCTTGTTTCATGCATGGCATCATGTGCACACCATTGGGTCCATACTGCAGCCTTTATTTCATGCATGGCATCATGTGCATACCATTGGGCCAATACTGCAGCCCTTGTTTCATGCATGGCATCATGTGCACACCATTGGGTCCATACTGCAGCCTTTATTTCATGCATGGCATCATGTGCACACCATTGGGCCCATACTGCAGGCCTTGTTTTATGCATGGCAGAATGTGCGAAAACCATTGGGCTATACTGCAGCCCTTGTTTCATGCATGGCAGCATGTGCACACCATTGGGCCTATACTAGCTCTAGTTTCAGCAGAATGTGCATCAAACCATTGGAGATGGCAGTTAGGGATGGAAGAAGAATCTTTTCAGCAAAGCACTAATAGCAATAACAGAACTGGAGGATGACCTGTTTCTTCAACAGCCAATTACCTATAATTTCTTGGAAACTTCTCCTGAATACTCCACTGAAAATGACTTTCCCAAATGGACACTGGTAGTCATTGCTCTATGGGGTAAGAAGAAAAACCTATGTATATTGACCTCTGTCAAGAAACTAAATTTTATGCATAGCTGACATTTTCAGAATTCCAGCATATTGCATTCAACTGCATGTTTTCTTCTGCCAGGAGGGCTGATGGCATTCCCACCCACACGTTCACAAGGCCACATGGTCACAATGGAAGATTAAGATTAAAAACTTGAAACCAGCAAAGGAAAAAAGGCAGGAAGTATAATGAAAGCATGTTTTGTGTATTAAAAAAGAAATTCTGATGAAGTCAAGGATCAAATAAGGAATGCACAGTGACTCAAGCATTACTGCAGAAGAAGCAACTACTTTTTGGGTAATAGGGCATGTCTGAAGAAAGGACCTCAAGGAGAGCTACACAGATGATATGGACAGGTGAACAGATATCCAAATGAAACATCACAACCATTTTAGGACCACAACACAAGTTTCAAAAGTTTAAAACTTTATGCAGCATATTCTAATGCAACTGAGCGAAGCAGAAACCTGGTATGGTACCATCTGTTTGATACAAAGCTATGGTTTGAGTAAATACATCTATTGAAAACCAGGCTAAAATTATATGCATATTTGGAGACATGCTTAAAATATTTGTAGTAACTGAAATGATCGAAGTACAGGTAATTTATTTGATAATTACCTAAACAGTTTTAGAGAACTTTGACTACAAAACAACTGAAAGATTACTTGCACAGTGAATTATTCAAGATAAAGCTGTTGGAAATTGTAAGTCTCTGAAAGCTGACCATGAGGTAAAAATGGCCCTAAAGCTAAAGATAAACATAATGCATTTTTCAGTTGTGTCCACAATCTTAGGGGCAGCACCCTGCAGTGTGCAGAATTGGTAATCAATGGCATCTCCGATACCCATCCAGCAGACATGGCAGATCTGCTGGCCAATAGATTTAGTTCTTCCTCAAGAAATACCTTCTGTCACTACTCCATCATTTATCACTAAAGAACAGGTAGCCACAGCACTCTTCAGGGCTAGGGGCAAGGCATCAATGGGGCCCGACGATGTACTGGATTGCCTCTTAGGTAATTTGAATACTGACCTATCAGGAACAATAGGATCGCTATTTATCCTTGGCCTCAAGACTGGCTTTGTTCTGAGATAATGGAGAACAACCATACCCCTGCATAGGGGTGGACTATCAATGTCCTAGGATATCACAGACCTGTACTCTTGACTAGTTTTATTTGTAAGGGCATGGAAGGAATGGTCATGAACCTGATGAGCAGGAACATGGAAAGCCTCTGGATGCTGGAACCAACCTGGTTCAGCTTCATTGGGGATGGGTCATACCTACTAAACCTGGTGGGTTTCTTTTGAGAGGGTCGCTAAGAGCCATGGATGGGGGGTAAAGTGATGCATGCTATCTCCCTCGACCTGGCCTGGGCATCTTACAAATTTGTTTAATTATATTACATAAATGGTATTAATGATCTTTAGAGGTAATTTCTACTTTTTTTCTGAATCTGAATTCTGCCGGTTACTTTATAAAACAATATTAATAAAAAAATAATAAGGGCCCATCCTAGGCCCACTGTTGTTTTTTCTATTTACTAATCAGATCTCCTCTTCTTCCTCACACACTGCCTCAATAGTTCAATATACAAATTATACCACCCTTATATGTGCAGCCCCCACCTTAAAAGAACTTCAAACTGTAGCTCAAAATAACTTTACTCTAGCAGGGAGATGGTTCACCAACATCAAACTTATTTTTAATCCCTAAAAAAACAAACTAATTCTCTTCAGCCCTGGTAGATCTTCACTTCTGGACAATAGATTTACCATTTACTCCAAAGATAATATTCAAATCACTCCAACTGCTCACACTAAACTGCTGGGTGTAGAAATTGACAATAACCTGAAATTCAGCCTTCATATAGCTCAAACCATCAAGAAAGTAAACAAAAAGCTAGGACTCCTCTATAGGAACAAACAGTATATCACTAAACATACCAAAGCCACCACTGCAAGGACTCATCTGTTCTCCATCCTTCTCTATGCCTCCCCCATCTTGACTAATCTCTGCCAAACTGATCTAAACAAAATGGAATCTTGTTATAACAAGATTACCAAGTTTGCAACTGAAGCCCCATATAAATCACATCACTGTCTAGCCCTTAAGCAGCTCAATTGGCTTGAACTACCTCAAGTATTCGTACTTAATCAACTCTCAATAGCTCACAAACTCTACTACTTATCTGACAAAACCCCAGCACTCCAATATCTAATCCAGCCCCATATTACCACTTGATCCGTAAGATCTAGTAACCAGAACCTAACAAATGTTATCAAATATAAAAACGATGCTGGTAAATCATTTTTTTCCTGCACTATTGCCAAAATCTGGAACTCACTACCAAGACAAATAACTAGTACTACCTCAACTATTCAATTTTAAAAAACTCCTGAAAACCCACCATACAAATAGATGGCTTTGCTATTGCTACTCCCCAGGATAACTCATACCAAATCACTGTTGCAATGATTCTCTCTAGAGTCAAAGGTCTTACTTTTCCCCATGAAAAGTTTGTTAACTTGCTATTAGTTACTCCATAGTACTACTATTGTGACTCAGAACTACTATTATGTCCTAAAAAATTATTAATTTCACTGCTATGAATGCTAAATAATGCTGTACTATGTATTTTAATAATTGTCTTTACTGAACTGTATGTTTAGAAGTAGCCTTGAGTTCTCACATGTATTATAAAGATGTTTCATATGTATTCTACATTGTTGTATATACTGTACTAGAGCTTTTCTCCCCAGGCCTTCACTGAAAATGGATCTGTGTCCAGTCAGACTTTCCCAGTAAACAAATGTAAAATAAATAAATAAAATAAAATAAGAATAATTTCCCTTTCTTTCTTTCTCCTCCCACCTTGACCTAACCATTCACATTTTATTTCCATCCATGCACTTTCCAACTGTACTTTAAGAATACTTATACTGAAACTAAAACCAACTTTCTTTGCTACAGACCAACTTCCAAAAGAATGCCTAAATTAGCAGCTAACACCATGACTTTCTCTTTATCCATACTGATAAACCGATCCATGTCTGAAAGATATGCCCCATCCCTCTGGAAAAAAATACTATATAATACTATTCTAGATGGGTAGCACATCAACAGACTTTTCCAACTATAGACTTATTGCCATACTCTCTCCTCTGTCAAAAATACTAGAAAAATGTATCCACTCACAAGTTATGCAGTTTATTAGGAACTTTCTCTCCAAAACCTAGCATGGTTTTAGACCTCACCATGGTACTACCACTGCTCTCCTCAACTTCACCAATATCATAAACCAATATAGAAATGATGGCAAACTGGTATCTTCACCCTTCTTAGATTTATCAAAAGCATTTGACACTGTATCCATCGACATCTTTTTAACTGAACTTTCTTCCCTTGGCTTGTCCCAGCCCCCTCTCTCATGGTCCCACAGCTAATGGACTGTCAGGCAACAAGCAGTCAAATAGAAACAAAACCTTTCCTCCTTCCTACCTGTCACTGTCAATATCCCACAAATATCAGTATTGGGCTCCCTGTTATACAACATTTTTATAAGCAAACTTCATACTACTATCATACCTCTCAACTGTCCAGATTTTTGCCTCATGTTTTTGGCCTGTTCCTTATAAAATGTATGGTTTTCTGGCAAATCATTGTTTATTGAAATAACTAAATAATGTCATATATTTGAGGTTTCAGACTTCATTTCCTTCAGAAAACGCATGCTAAGACAAATGTTATTATTCTAGCAACTTTCTAAATCTATAAGAACAGTATTTATAATCTGTCCCTATTTTGGGGCCTTTGTCTCCCCATTATTTTAGGCTTTGTCCAGATTTCTTGTGCAAACAGGTTGAGAGGTATGACTACCATGCATCCTGCTAGCATACTTCAATATATGTGCAGTTGAATCCCTACCAGCACTTAAGGATGTCATACAAAATTATTTCACTTCTCCTTAAACTTGGATAAAAGATGCAAATATACTTTTAAATTCTAAAAAAAAAATCATATACTCTTTACTCAAAAACAATATTAATTAAAACATAATCATTTAAAATAACCTTATCCAGCAGCACAAGAACTGAAATATAACTAAACATAAACTTCTGGGAGTTCTATTTATTTATTTTTATGTATTTAAGTTTGATGACCGGGGAAGTCCACTGGGCCAAGAAGAGCCCGTTTTCAGTGGAGGCCCGGGGAGAAAAGCTTCACGATAATTGCAAGTTACATTTCATATGTTATAAAAGGACATAGTTCATATAGCTAATTAAACATTTACAGATAAGCTCCATGAAATTTCCAATTGGCTTATCACAATGTTACAAAAATGAAAGACATAATTCAATACAGAAATTTCAACATTTACATAAAGTGAATATTTTTGTTATAAACTCAATTGTAGGTTTAACATTTCAAAACATATAGCTACTAGCCATTAGTAGGTTAGGAAAATATTATGCAAGGAAAGGGTAATAATAGATTGGAGAGTATAGTAAAATAGATATTAGAGAGAAAATTAGTTTTTAGTAGGGGAGGGATTGTTTTGGGTGGGATGAAGTAATAGCAGCGGTAGTTGGATGAGTCAGTGCAAGGTGGAATGAGAGGGAGGTTAAGCTGGAGCGTAGCAAGGGCATTCTCATTTGGAAGAAAGATGAGAGAGTAGCTGAGATTTGAAATGTGTATGGTTAGGTAGGTTGCGTAGGTGTGTGGGGAGAGAGTTCCACTGTTTAGCTAAGGAGTGGGACAGCAGTTCTAATTAACAATAATAACCTCAAATAAAACCAACTGTTTAATATACTCACAACTTGTTACTGCACAGTCTTATTTATGCACCAGAAAAATATTCAGCACTTAAAGATACTCTGTAGCACTACTGTCCAGGTAGAGACCTTCGCTCAACTATTAAAGTCTAAGTAATCACAACAAATTCTAATAACTCATCAGGTGACTCATTATACTTGCATTACATATCTAAATTTTGGAACACCATCTGAACATATTTACAGCAGACCATGACTCTTTCCACCTCTAAGCCCTTATTAAAGCAACACCTAAACCACTCTTGGTCGTCCACCTGCTCCTCAATTGGGTAACTCAATTTTTCTTTGTCCAGTCATAACCCCTATGCCATTATAACGTTCATCCCCTTCTATACAGTAAACATTTCTACCACTCCTCCTCACTGTCTTTCCTACATCAGTCCCCACTTTACATTTCAATTACTTTCTGATCTTCCCACTGTATGCATCTCCTTCAAATGCCACTCTCTTATAGCCAGGTTCATTTGTAACTATGTACCCTAGTGTTCTTACCCCCCCCATCCTTGACTCATCAGATTTAAAAAGTTTCTCTCTGTACCTTTTTAAATTTTAACTATTATTCACTTACAACTAATAGAATCCATGGTGGTACAGTGGTAGTGTTGTTGCCTCACAGCAAGAGGTTCTCCCGTTCGATTCTCGGCCAAAGTGCGGGGAGTGCCTTCTGTGTGGAGTCTGCATGTCCTCCCCGCGGTTGGACGGGCATTCGAAAGACATGCACAAATGGGCGTGCCTTCATTTAAGGTTGGACGTCGAGCTGGCACCTCGGCATTCGTGAAAATCTACTGCCAATCATTTGCGGACCAGAGTTCTGCTGTGGCGACCCCTAACCGGGAAAAGCCGAAAGACAAACAACAACATTCACTTGCAACTAATGTTTCACATTTCTTACCTGTATTTTATTTTATTCTTAGCATTCATTATCTGTAATGTGTGCTTGTTACATATATTGAATATGAACTATTTGCATTCTAAATGCTTTATACTTACCTCTTTGTATCTAAATGTCTTAGGAACTAGCTATGTAATGTATCTTTGTAAATAAATTTGTTTTTTCGTGAATATCTTAAGTGTATCTGCTGGATCTTTTCTCCTTGGTCCTCTGCTAAAAATAGGCTTTGCCCAGTCAGACTTTGCCAGTCCACAGAGACAATCAAACAAACATGAATGGATGTTCAAAGTTCTTAACTGCAAATGTATAACTGACATGTTCTTTGTGATTCTTTGTTATGTATAGGTGAAATAAGGTCATTGTATGCTTATTATTTCTTCTATTTCAGCAGTTGTAATTGTATACGATGGCTGGTTATAGGCATGAGAATGTTTGCAATATTCTAAATGTTATTACTATATATATATATATATATATATATATATATATATATATATATATATATAATATATATATATATATATGTGTGTGTGTGTGTGTGTGTATATATATATAAACTTTTTTTTAAATAAAAAATAATTTAATCTTTGTTTTGCAGCCCCTGCACCCCCGCTACATTAAATATACTAACTCCGAGATCGCACTACAGTGGAGAAACAGGTATAGTCCCTTATTCCCACTGTAGTGCTCTGTTTCATTTAGATTGTCGGTTTGCTGAACCAGAATTTGCGAGAGTGCACTTTCATTGAAGTGCACTTTTGCAAAAGTAAGGTTGTACTTTTTTTGTTCAAAATAATGGCATTTCAATTAAAAAAGTGTATATATATATATATATATATATATATATATATATATATATAAAATATATTTATTTATGGTTTGCTATTGAAATGTGGAAAATGCATTGATCGACTGATGGTAAATGTTGACCCTAAATGTAAAAATACGTTCCTGTTTTTTGTTCCTGTTCCTTTAAGGTAATTGGGGTGTGTGTTTTGTAATAGATTTCTGCTTGTAATGGTCTTAAATGTGGTAGCACTCAGGTGTGAGATGTTTTTTTAAAATCTGAAAAAGTTGGTGCAGGGTGCCGACGAAAAGCAGAACCGTGGTGCTTAATAAAATTGAAATTGTTCGTTTATTGGTGTCTTGCTTGCTTACCTTTTGGAATTTTGAACGACCTGCTTCAGTGAGTCTGGCTATTTCAGCTGTGTTTATTTCCGACGAGTTTCATCACTTTGGCTGTGTTTATTTGAGGTGTTCAGCCCTGCTGTTTGGAAGAAGGAGCTTTGCTAGCTTGGTAGCAGTTTGTTTCTTTTGCCTTGGACTTATAGTCACAGAAGAGGTCAGAGTAAAGCAAGGGGAACCAACTCAGATTAAAGCAGATGACTGGGTTCATTTGCTAAATGATATACGGTCCATAAGACACAGACTTCATTAAGAGAATTTTTGCACACCATTATATGTTTCTAAAATTGTTGAAACCCTTTTCATATGGTAAAGAGAAATTGCTACTATTTCTGTACCACCTGCGGTTTATCAGACACAACAAGATAATAAGGGGTATATGGAGATTATGTTGCAGTATCACAACTGCTCACCCCATAAGAAGATTGAATACGTGTTGTTGATTTTTATGCACTGGATCTTATTATAAATTAACTGTTGTTGTAGAACATTAGTGTACTGAGCTTGGAAGTCAAAGAGACACAGTGAATAGCCCACCACACATGTATTCCTTTTCTTTAGATATTGCTGTCCTCACACTCACAGCTACTTACTGCTCTCACTTTTCAGCAGTGTCTTTGTTTTGTCAGTTTCCTATGCTACCACAGACACCCCTCACATCAACTCTACTCAGCTTCAGTAGCTACTGACTGTGTGGAATAGAGTCAAAAGCATTGACTTCTACATCAAACATGCTTTTTAGCTTCTGTCTGTGTTTTCTGACATCTAGTAAAGAACTAAATTCATTTACTTTACAAAGATTTTTGGCTGCAGCCATGTACAAGGATTGAAGGCTACTGCTCTGCAGAATGTTATCCACCAAGAAGCTGGTCAGCTTTTTACTTAAGTGGTTTTCCACGGCCTTTTTTACCACTCTGTTCTGTGCAGCACTGATTCTGTTTCACTGAGTAGGTATAACAGATATATGCTGGCATACATAGCAGCATGCAGTCTTGAACAAGTAACAGGAAAGGTGTGTAAATGTTGTAGGCAGAGGCTGCCTTATATGTGACTTTGTTACCAGATACAAAATGTCGTTGAGTCATAGACAAGTTGCTTTCTGTAGGATCCTGCATAACAGTGCATTGCACTCTAATTTGCTGAGACAGGCATGTTACATTGTACACACCTTTACTGAAAGACTAATGTTCCTGGAAGTCAGACACTATATACTGAACACAGTCATGTAGAGATACATAACATACAGTGCAAATTCATAGAATTGTGGTCCTTAGAAGTCTATACACATACATAAAATAGAGTTTATACAAAGGCATGCATTACCCTTTTTGTCTTATTTGTACAGTAGAACAATCTACAGTACACACGTACACAAAATGTAACTTTACCTGTAGACAACTAATTCTTTGTGAAGAGAAGTTCACAAAGTATTGCTTGTGTGTGTGTGTGTGTGTGTGTGTGTGTGTGTGTGTGTGTGTGTGTGTGTGTGTGTGTGTGTGTGTATGCAGTAAGCATATTGTGTGCAGAAACTCAGCTTCTTATGGAAGGTATACAGCTTTGTATTGTTATAACAATTGTCAACTCTTCACTATTGCAAAAATGTATGACTTTCACTCACAGTACAGGCATATATCTTTAAAGACTATAGAATTCAATTCCGTCATAATTAAGCAAGATATTTATTTTATATTTTTTTATACCTCTGTTACAGTAATGTTCAACACTCCATTTTGAATCTCCATTCTTACAAAGTATGTTAATGCTTATCGCTAAGCAAAAAAGCAATTTACAATCCATTTGTATTACGAGCCTATATGGGACTCTAATATCTTTTTACAAAGAAAAATAAAATTGTTCTTGCATTACATAGTAACTTTTTCAGCAGTATACAATTTGCCAAATGAAAACTAAAATATTTTTACAGTGTGAACTGAATGCCAGCTCAGAAACATTTTCATAGCTGTGTTTGCTAAAATGGAAACGGTATAGGTGAAGTAGCTTAGGCCCTGTAAAAAAAAAGTCAAACTGTGTACTATTTTAATACATTGTTTGTCATACAGCTGTTCCGCTCTTCTGTGCTGCTGGTAAGTTGTGATCTGTCAGCACGATGGAAAGTCAGTAGCAGAATCACTTCCTGTGTCAGCTCTGCAGTTCTACTTTGAAAAACCACAGTCATTGTTGTGTGACAGTGACGTGGCACTATGGAAAGAAGATGTCGTGGAAAACTTGAGAAAGAGAAGGTTCATTTCTAACAACAACTGTATTATTTTTAGTAAACATATACAGGATATTTTTGTCTTTCGGACTTTCCCAGTTATTTTGAGTTTGACCCAGTTATCAACTCAGTTATCAAGTGATACAAGTTATTTGCGATTTCTACAATATTTTGGTAATTGGTTGGTCAGCGGTAGCATGCACAATAAAATAATAGCTTCTGTATTTATAAAATGTATTTTAAAGTGTGTGTGTGTGTGTGTGTGTGTGTGTGTGTGTGTGTGTGTGTGTGTGTGTGTGTGTGTGTGTGTGTGTGTGTGTGTGTGTGTGTGTGTGTAAGAAAACAAGGTCAAAGTCTATGACAGTTTCACAGCTATATGTATTAATACAGTTTTAGACAAAATAAATTGTTTCAAATTCCATTTTCTGAAAATCTGTAATCATGCATTCATGCTGATGAAAGCTTATCACAGTTTCATGCAGGGGGTGATATTCTTTACACCACAAATGTTAAAGCAGTCATTTCAGGAGTGGCTACACCTTGGAATTAAGGAGTTATTCTTCTTGTCCTGACTTTTTTTTTTTTATCATGACTCCCATAAATGATTTTAGGCTTTTCACCTTCTCCCAGAAAAACGTACTTTGGGAATATGTTCTCCTCTTCCATCATTTCCCTTGATAGTTGAAATGAAATGGTTAGAATCAGAATCAAAATGTTTAGACCTGCATTGCATCATTTATACAGATGCTATCAGGTAGATTGTGCATCTTTGGCTACCTTATTGCTGTGATGACTGTGTGTTGTTGCAGATGGTGTAATCTCAGGCACTCGGCTAACATTAAAACTATGACCTTTGAGACCCTACTGTCGTGCAGAGTGTACATCTTCAGCCAACTGCTAGCTTGTATTCAATGTGTTCTCAGCCTCCTGCTGCCTTGCAGATCTTGCATCTTCAAGTACCAAGCAGACTGGCAGCACCAAGAACCTATCAGCATGCAGACTGATGTTTTTTGTGCACCTGCTATGACACAGACTTGCACAACTGCTACCCTGTATATTGAGACTACATTAGATATGATACCATGTATATTTATATAGTAAAGTACCTGCTGCCAGGCAGACTGGTAGCACTAGATGCCTATTGCCATCACACTGCATAGTGGCCAGTGTAAGGTGATGTCATGTGTACAGTAGGAAGTGCCCAGAGATATCAAACTACTCCCACACTGTTGCCAGAAAGTGAAACTCTCTACCCCATTCCGTGTCTACTTCCCCCTCTATCTCTATATTCAAAAACTCCCTCAAATCACATATCCTTAGTACCTGGTTATGTCCCTGTATCACATAACCTTACCCATATTGCTATTAACTCCCCAAATTGCTCTCTGATCACATGCTTGATATCTGATCACCCGCATGCTTGTTCATTTGAAAAGTTGAACTTTTAACTGTAGAATTTACTTAATATATTTTCTTCTCTTACCAATGTATAACTGACATTGTCATTTTACTTATTTTCTACACAATAATTTATTTGGAGTGTTCTTAGTTCTTTCTTGTTATATTACTATGTTCACCATATATGTTGTAACCTGTTTACTCATCTTATTTGTGTATTATACTTGCTGTAATGTTTTTGTACAACTAGATGCCGGAGCTTTTCTCCCCGGGCCTCCGCTGAAAATGGCCCTGGTCCAGTCGGAATTTCCCAGTTAACAAATGTAAAATAAATAAAATAAATAAATAAATATGATCAGGCACTTCCCTGCTGCACAGACTGACACCACCTGGTGCTTGTAAACATGCACCCTGATAATACTGGGCAACACCAACATGCAGACTGGTCCTTAAAGATTATCCTCTTGTTTACTGTAAGTAGAATAGGCACTAATATGGTCTGCAGAACCCTCTTTGTTGTTGAATCCTAGCTATGGAATAGATTGGCTGTGCCTTACTTAGTGTTGGAGTATGCTTAGTGTATTTCTATATGTAGAGATTGTCTTCACACTAAACGCCAAAGACCGTTACTTTAGCTTAGCAAACTCCACAGAGGTTGCAGTTACGCAGAAGCATAGCATATGTTGTTTGTGGGCATGATACTGACAATATTAATATTGTCTGTTATTAAGTCCACTGTTCTTGCTGTACTTTGTTTATTTTATCCTGTTCCCCTAATCCTACATCACTGGGATTCCTTACCCAGGCCTGATGCATACTCACTGAACTACACAATACCAATTACCAAAAGGCTGCAAGCGAAAATGCCAAAAGCACCAGGTCCCGATATTGAACATTTAGGTTTGTAGCAGCAACAATATTTCATCTGTAACAGATCTAAGTCCATTGTTTGTCATCATTAAGTCTTTGCATGTATGTTTATTTGGAGGCATAACCCCTAAGTCCCCACTCAGCTATCACTTAATTATTCCAAATACAAGGTCTCACAGTCTTATAAAATTAGTACAGTTAGTTACAGACAGAGCAGTTTTGAGCTAATCTCCAGGGCTGTGCAACCCCAGAGTGAGGATTCTTAAATAGCGGGTTAGTGGGGGCCCACACAGGGATTCATTCAGAGATGCCTCCTTCATACACTTGATATAAATTCTACCTTGTTTGGAACTGTGTTTACAGACTCAAATTATTCCTTTACTTCTCTGTCAGGCTACAGTCATTTCCACTTTCAGTTATTTGGGCATATATACTGTGCAGTTCAGTGTGTTTCAGTTTTGTGTAGTGAATTAATTGCACTGTAGTTTTCACATTTCATTATGATTTAATTTTCTTCTTCTTGTGATCATCTGTGATTGCTGTAGCTAATCTTCCTGGCCCTAGATGAATGTACTGATCTTATGTTATACCTGATCTGATCTAAGCATTGCCTAACATCTATTTCAGCCATGCTGCAAACCAAATACTTTCAGTGCAGACTATACATAACATTGCTCCTCCCTCTTAGCATTCTTCTTTCTGTTCATTGGAGCTGCTCAAAATTAAAACCAGTCTGTGAGCAACTACTTATAATGCTATGGCGTAGCAGAAAAGTAGCCTTTTGTCCAAAATGCTGGAGCCTTTTAGAGTTATTCTATAATATTTTGTATGGTAGTTTTTAAAGAATTACTACTTTTTTAATATATGAGCAGACACATGGGTGCCTGCTGTTTGCTCACAACAATGTTAATTCCAAATGAATGTATTTAGTTGTGGGCATAGACAGAAATAACTGACATTATGCTTTTAAACTGTTTTCAAGTGCTTAAAATATAACGAGTTGTCATAAGGTGGATTGTGTATGTGCCAGACGTATGAGTGAAGAAAGGAACAGGAGATGTGGGAGAGTCAAGGGTCATTAGCAATATATACAAGATTCTGGTTCCATCTTCTTATTTGTTTTATTATATTAATATGCTTATTCATGTATATGATATTTTAATAAAATATTATAAAAAAGATTCTGGGTCTATCTTATTTAAAACTATAGACACATGAACAATAGTGATTGGAATAATAAGCGCAATGTTTTGTTCATGCTATGATGAACAAAATCATGAGAAAATACTTTGCAACTTATAGCATTAAGTAAGAAACATTTGAATAGGAGCATTATATCTGAACAGATCCACTGTACCTGAATGGCATTATAATACATACTCATTTATTGATTCAAATTATAGTCCAAGACAAAGGAAGTACATTTATTTATACTTTATCCATATCATCAGTAATTTACTTCCACTTTACCAGCACCCTCAAAAATATTACGGCTTTAACTAACAATCTGTTTTCTAGATCTAATTTAATAATAACTATAATAAACCCTTACAGTCCACCACAAATAGTAGGCCTAAGTACACCATAGTAATCTCATCAAAGCACTAAGTCAGACCTCTCCCCAAAATACATAACAGTTACAGTAAGGAATGCAAATTAATACAAAATAAAAATACACACTAAAAATACATATACATGCACAATCATAGCTGTGTGCTGAACTGGTGGTTAATGGTTCCAGTATCACTGAGCCACGTGATAGAGAGAATCTGCTGGCTGACAATCTCAATTTCAAGTTTACCCTTCCCTCACCCCCAGCCACCCACCCCCCAAAATACCTTTAAAAGTTACACCATCAACTATAAATAGAGAGCATGTCCTGGCTGCTCTCACTAAGGCCAAGAACATAGCCTCATTGGGCCCTGGTAATATCCCAGGATACTTCCTGAATGGTCTAAAATATGTGTCTGTATATATATATATATATATATATATATATATATATATATATATATGTATAGATATCTATGAAAAAAAAAACAGCCACTGGGGATGCACAAGCCACTGCATTTCTTTGTGCCAGTCCCAAGCCCAGATAGGGGAGGGTTGCATCAGGAAGGGCATACAGCATAAAACTTCACTAAATAATTCATGCAGACAACAGTAAATATTTCCATACCGGATCAGTCGAGGCCCGGGTTAACAACGACCACCACCAGTACTGTTAGCCAACAGGGTGCTGGCGGAAATTGGGCTACTGTTGGCCGAAGAAGGAGAAGAGGCGGAAGGCATGGCCGAAGGCAGGAAGAGAGGAGAAAGGCTAGGATTGTGTTAGTGAGGGTTGGAACTTTGAATGTTGGCAGTATGACTGGTATAGGGAGAGAGCTAGCTGATATGATGGACAGAAAGAAGGTTGGGGTATTGTGCGTGCAAGAGACCAGATAGAAGGGGAGTAAGGCTAGGTGTATCGGAGGTGGGTTCAAATCGTTTTATCATGGTGTGGATGGGAGGTGAAATAGCGTAGGAGTTATCCTGAAGGAACAGTATGCTAAGAGTGTTTTGGAGGTGAAAAGAGTGTCGGATACAGTGATGTTTATGAAGCTGGAAATTGATGGTGTAATGATGAATGCTGTTAGTGCATATGCTCCGTAAGTTTGGTGTGCGATGGATAAGAAAGAAAAAAATTTGGAGTCAGTTGGATGAAGTGGTGATGACTGTACCCAAGGGTGAGAGAGTGGGGATTGGAGCAGATTTCAATGGGCATGTTGGTGAAGGGAACAGAGGAGATGAGAAAGTGATACTAGGTGACTCTATAGTCAGACACACTGATGTTCCTCTTACCAGGCTGAACAAGGAGAGGGTAACAGTGAGCTGCTTATTGGGAGCTAGGATCCGCCACATAACACACGCACTCAGGTCACTCCAAAGCAAGTACAAATATGACTCCGTCATTGTCCATGCCGGCGTGAATGACCTGAGATGTACCTCCCTGGACTACATGAAAAGAGACATAGAGGAGCTCTCTGATTATGTAGCCCAGGCTGGTATGACCCTGACCCTGAGCAGCATCTTGCCCTCACCAAGAATGATGCCACAATACAAAGACAAGATGACCAGCTTTAATAATTGGCTCAAATACTGGTGTCATTCTAGGGGATCCAATGTCTGTCTGCTTGGGATGACATGCTGGACAAGCCACGCTGCTTCGCAAGGGACGGCTTGCATCTGTCACCACTGGGCTTCCGGATATTGGCTAAGGATCTTGCCTCCCCCATAGTGCCTTTTTTAGGCAAGGCTCAAAAGACAAACCCACCTCCTTAGAAAACAAAAATGGAAAAAAATTAAGGGTAATGCTGCTCAACACCAGAAGTCTAAATCTCAAGATGCAGGCTCTCGAAGCACTCCTCAGTATGTAGGACATCGATGTCTGTGCAGTAACTGAAACCTGGTTCAAGGCTCCTGAGAGCACCCCAGCACTACCAGGCTATACCTTGTATCATGCTTTTCGGCCCCAAAACTCAGGCCAAACCAAAAAGGGAGGGGGAGTGTCCATATTCATCAAGGACACCCACACCTCCAGGTTAGTGGCAACACATGAAGCATCAGAGACCATCCAGGTGCAACTAACCATAGGCAAAACTGCTATACAACTGGTAGCATGTTACAGACCACCCTCCCAATCTCAGGAACCCCACTCAGCCTTCCTGAAGACATTGGAGGATATGAATGTCTCACCAAACACCATCATATTGGGAGACTTCAACTACCCTAACATAGACGGGGTGCATTATTCTAGCCCAAACACCCTAGCCCAAAGGTTCCTGGAATTCATAAATTCAAATGCAATGGAACAGCTAGTCACCTCTCCCACAAGGGGAGATAATATACTAGAACTGATCATCACAAACATGGGGACAAAGTGCTCCACACCGGAAGTATACCCTTCACTAGTGAGATCTGACCACAACTAATCACCCTGGATATACATATCCCACCTCCACCCCCAACACAAAAGACTACAGTGAAAAACTTCTCAAAAGCCAACTTTACACTTCTTAAAACTGAGATGGTATCCTTTAAGCCCACTGGGACAGTGGAAACCACATCCCACAATGCAGAATCCTTCACAAATGCTTTCTATGGACATCTCCAAGATTGCATGGATCATGCAATCCCAAATAAAATCAAGACCCTCTCCACCAAGGGCAGGTGTCCTGTCTGGTGGACCCCAGCCATAAACAAATTGTATAACAAAAGAAGGAAGCTACTGCACGACAGAGCAAAATCCTATAAAGAGAAGGCATCTCTGATCAGCACTAGTAGAAAGCTACGTTCTCTCATAAAAACATCCAAGGCCAACTTTGAGAGAAAAATCGCTATGGACACTAACGATAGCCTTCTTCAACTATGTTAGAAACCTGGGCGGAAACCCTCAGATATGTTCAGAGTTAGTTCACAATGACAAAAAATACACTGAACCCACAGATATTGCCAACATTCTGGCAGACAGGTTCAGTGCAAATTTCTCCCCTCCCTCACCTTCAAAAGAAGAAATACTTATCCCAGCTGAATGTAACCTCCCTGTCATCTCATATGTCCAGGTGAGAACTGCCCTCAGCAAAGCTAAAAACACAGCATCAATGGGACCTGACGGTATCCCAGGTTGCGTGCTATGTGAACTCCAAGAGGAGCTAAACCTGCACATAAAAATGCTATGTAACCTTAGCCTTACTACAGGATATGTACCTGAAAACTGGCGTACAGCAACAGTTGTCCCACTCCACAAAGGAGGCACCTCTACTGACCCTGGTAACTACCGCCCCATAAGCTTAACCAGCCTGGTCTGCAAAGCTATGGAAAGAATCATTATGGAACTAATAAACAGAGACATTGGGGACTTACTGACACTTGATCCCACCCAGTTCGGCTTTGTAGAAGGCAGATCCTGCCTTTTAAACCTGGTTGACTTTTTCAAAACAGTCACTAGAGCCATTGACGAGAGCAAAGCAGTCCATACAGCCTACCTGGACTTGGCTAAAGCTTTCGACACAATACCCCACTCTGGCATCATAGACAAGCTCAACAGCTTAAATGTAAATCCATATGTCACATGATGGGTGGCAAACTGGCTAAAGGATAGAACCCATAAAGTCAAAATCGCTGGAGCCATGTCAGACTCAAAGCCAGTGACAAGTGATGTCCCACAGGGCTCTGTCCTTGGAGCCCTCTTGTTCGGCATTTATTTCTCAGATGTGAAAGCAAACATGGGAGGGTTGTAGCTGAAAAAGTTCGCAGATGACTGCAAACTAGGCGCCATAGTTGATACACCAGCTGACACACACATCCTACAGAAAGGCCTCACTAAAACAGACAACTGGTGCCGGAGTCATGGCCTTAAACTAAATGCCAAAAAATGTATAGTCATCCCCTTTGGGAAAAACAAAGTGCCCACAAATTATCACATAGGCAGTAACCCACTGAGTACGGAAAAAGTAATCAGAGACCTGGGGACCCAAGTCGATAGTGACCTCTCATTTGACACCCACATTGCCAAAGTGGTTAGAAAGACTTTCTACCTTGCCCACCTTATCATGAAGGGATTCACATCCAGATCAAAGGAGGTCATTGTGCCCCTGTACTCCTCCCTTATCAGGCCCATGATTGAGTACAATGCCCCATTTGGTATGTACATCTCCCGTCCCTTGCAACAGCTAGAGAGACCCCAAAAGTACCTCACCAAGAGGATCAAGGGTCTCCAACATATGTCATATGCTGCCAGACTAAAGAAACTCCAACTCTATTCAGTAGCATACCACCTACTCAGAGGTGATCTGTGCCTGACGTACAAGGCCATGTCCAATCAGGAATTGATGGACATGCTCCACCTCAAAAAAAAATCCAAATCCATCTGAACCACGAGAGCTAAAGATTTGAACCTCAGCACAAATATGAATAGGACATGCTAGAGGGACAGATTCATAACTCAGAGGCTTCCCATACTCTGGAACAGAATCCCAGTTCATGTTAGCCAGAGTCCCTCACTGACTCTCTTGAAGAGAAATCTTGACGAGTGGATGGGAGATCATAGGTTTACCCCAGGGGTAATCTCTGTGTCACTACTAGACAGAGGCACAGTAAACTAATTCTATTATGTAAGGGGGTCTTCACTGTGTCACTACTAGACAGAGGCACAGTATTCTAAATCTATTCTGTACACTTTTGTACCATTACATGGGGTGGCGAAAGCCAGATCACTATGGCTAGGCTTATAAATGCCCCAGGGTAGATAGCCTAGTACCAAACTATGAAACTATGTGTAGGTATGGTATTAAACGAAGGACTGCAGAAGGTCAGATGGTAGTGGATTTTGCAAAAAGGATGGACATGGCTGTGGTGAATACGTATTTTAACAAGAGGGAGGAGCATAGGGTGACATACAAGATTGGAAGAAGATGCACACAGGTGGATTATAGCTTATGTAGGAGGGACAGTTTGAAGGAGATTGGAGACTGTAAAGTGATGACTGGGGAAAGTGTAGTTAGGCAGCATAGGATGGTGGCTTGTAGGATGACGTTGGTGATCAAAAAGAGGAGGATGAGTGTGAAGGTAGCACCAAGGATCAAATGGTGGAAATTGAAAAAGGGTAATTGTGAGGTGGAGTTCAGAGATGAGTTAAGACAAGCACTGGGTGGCAGTGAAGAGTTATCAAATAGCTGGGTAACTACAGCAGAGCTAGTAAGGGAGATGGCTAGAAAGATGCTTGGTATGACATCTGGACAGAGGAAGGACTACAAGAAGACATGGTGGTGGAATGAGGAAGTACAGGAGAGTATACAGAGAAAGTGGTTGGCAAAGAAGAAGTGGGATTGTCAGAGAGATGAAGAAAGTAGACAGGAGTATAAGGAGATGAGGTGATTGGCAAAGAGAGAGGTGGCAAAGGCTAAGGATAAGGCATATGAAGAGTTGTATGAAAGGTTGGACACTAAGGAGGGAGAAAAGGACCTGTACCAATTGGCTAGATAGAGGGACCGAGCTAGGAAAGATGTGCAGCAGGTAAAGATGATAAAGGATAATGAGGGAAACATATAAGTGAGGAGAGTGTGTTGAAGAGATGGAATGAGTACTTTGAGAGGTTGATGAATGAAGAGAATAAGAGGGAGAGAAGGTTGGATGATGTGGGGATAGTGAATCATGAAGTACAATTTATTAGCAAGTAGGAAGTAAGGATAGCTATTAAGAGGATGAAGAATGGAAGGAAAGGCTGTTGGTCCAGATGACATACCTGTGGAAACATGGAGGTGTTTAGGTGAAATGGCAGTGGAGTTTTTAACCAGATTGTTTAATGAAATCTTGGAAAGTGAGAGGATGCCTGAGGAATGGAGAAAAAGTGTTTTGGCACCAATTTTTAAGAATAAGGGTTATGTGCAGAGCTGTAGTAACTACAGAGGGATTAAATTGATCAGTCACAGCATGAAGTTATGGGAAAGAGTAGCAGAAGCTAGGTTAAGAAGGGACGTGATGATTAGTGATCAGCAGTATGGTTTCATGCCGGGAAAGAGCACTACAGATGCGATGTTTGCTCTGAGTGTTGATGGAGAAGTACAGAGAAGGTCAGAAGGAGTTGATTTGTGTTTTTGTAGACTTAGAGAAAGCATATGACAGGGTGCCTAGAGAGGAGTTGTGGTATTGTATGAGGAAGTCGGGAGTGTCAGAAAAGTATGTAAGAGTGGTACAGGATATGTACAAAGGTAGTGTGACAGCGATGAGGTCTGCAGTGGGAGTGACGGATACGTTTAAGATGGAGGTGGGATTACATCAAGGATCAGCTCTGAGCCCTTTCTTATTTGCAGTGGTGATGGACAGGTTGACAGACAAGATCAGACAGGAGTCCCCGTGGACTATGATGTTTGAAGATGACATTATGATCTGTAGTTAGAATAGGGAACAGGTGGAGGAGACCCTGGAGCGATGGAGATATGCTCTAGAGAGAAGAGGAATGAAGGTCAGCAGGACTAAGACAGAATATATGTGTGTGAATGAGAGGGAGGGTAGAGGAATGGTGAGGATGCATGGAGTAGAGGTGGCAAAGGTGGATGAGTTTTTTCCCATTTTCTGCATGGGATCAGGGTGTCATATCAACTGTCACCATCTCTCTCGATTCAATGCCACTGTCCTAACTTCTTCAACAGTCATGCTGGACTGTTGCAGGTCTTCTGTCACAGAATCTATTCATCTTTTTGCTGGACTCACTTGTTTTTTCTAGCCTACTTCCTGCCTCTCATAAATCCTTCCCAGCAGATTGTATTCTGCTTTTCTGCACTTGTGCTTAGACCATTGTAATCTGTTGTCTTTGACCTTCTCTGCAATTGGAGCTACTGTGGCTTCTTCTCTGTTGTCTTCATTTCTTCGTCTGTCCCCCCATGTGGATCCTACCACCAATCTCAGTCACTTCATCTCCATCACCTCTAGCTTTTGTAACTACTCTGCTTTTATTGCTCAGGTTTCTGCACCATACAGTAGTACTGGACACACTTCTGTTTTATACACGTTACAGTTTAGCTTCTTTAGCATTCTTCTGTTATCCATTACCCCTGACACTCTCTGCTAGTTGGCTGCAGCCCCTATGATTCTAGCTCTGACCTCCTCATTCAGACTTTCCTTCTCCTCAACCACCTTTCCCAGATACTTGAAACTGTTAACCTGTTCCATTATCTTCCCTTCTATCTCAGTTATCAGATTCTTCTGATTTCCCCCATTTGCTGCCCTTACAACTGTCTTATCTGTACTCAGCTTCTTCCACTGTGCCTTCAGTTTTGCATTCCACTCCACTATCCTTTACAAAGTTCTTGCTCAGATTTGGCTTGTAATGCCACATCATCTACATACATCAACTTTGTTAAGCTGTGCTCTTCTACCTGTTTGCTAATTTAGTCCACCACCAGTGTGAACAGCAATGGGATCAGAGCTGAACCCTGATGCCCACCCACTCCCACTAGGGACCCCTCAGTGAGACCGAACACTATTCTTACTTGAGCCATTGGGTCCTTATACATAGCCTGCACTAATTCTAACAATGTTTCTGGGACTTCAAGCCACCACAGTACTGCCCAAATCAACTTTCTTGGGACCTTGTCATATGCTTTCTCCAAGTCTGAAAATGCCTAGTTGGACTCTTTCCTGATTTCTAGCTTCTTTTCAACCGTCTGTCTCACTGCAGAGATTGTGTCAGTTGTATTGCATCCTGATCTGAATCCAAACTGCTCATCTCCTGTCTTAGTTTCTCCTACTCTAAGTATTCATTTATCAATTATCCTCTCCAGAACTTTCATGCAGTGTGACAGGAGTAGGATACCTCTGCACTGCCCACAGTTGGTGATTCCCCTTTTTTCTTTTACACTGGTACTAAAATGCTTACTCTACAGTCATTTGTAATATGCTTTTCTCTCCATACTGATATGAAGACCCTCAGGAGCATACCTCTCAATCTGGAAACATCAAAAATCTGGACAAGGCCCATGAAAAAGAGGTACAAATCTATACGCTGGTTAGCATAAAATTTGCATACATAATTATGTAACCTAACCCACCCCAATGGAATTGTGGGATACCAACTTTCAAAAGCAAACTGAAGAACAGACAACTAAAAATATGACACCAGAGTCCCCCTGCAGCCATTCCAATGTTCCATTTACCATAAACACTAATGTGCATACTGCTTTACTTTTATAATGATTATCTGGATTTTATTTTTACATTTTATAGCACAATCCACTAACACTAATAGACATCTGCTAAACAAAGCACTACTGTCTCACAATGAAAATAGATTTAGCATTAAAACTTCTCTGCCCTTGAAACTCAGATTCATTGAAACAGCATTGAAACCCACACCACATCCAAAGAAAATGCATCTGGCCAGTGGTGGATCAAGATTACCTTTGGGCTGTTTTCAAATCATAGACCCCTGGTCCTTGCATACAAAACAAGAAACATACATGTGTTCTTTGATATAGCTTCCTGACTTTATTATAGCACTGTACATGAGCTGAAAAAATGTAAGACACCAAAAGGGAGAACACATTATAACTCCTTAAACTAGCAGATTTATGACATTAATGCTTAAGATAAATGATTAAGGTAATGGGGAAACACAGAAACTAAAAAGAGCAGAGATTGTGCCCCTGACAGCATCTTCCTGGGTCAACAAGGCACCTGCAAGAGGATGACACTGCAATAATATGGTTTTAAAGCTAAACAGGGAGATGCATTTTGGGGAGGGGTTTTTTAATGCTTGTGGGTGTAGGAAGTGAGTATTATGCAGGTATTAAAATTTATAACAAAAGTCTATTCCAACAATATGTACAACACTTTGTGACATTAAGGTGTGATGAAAGGATTAAAACATGAATTTGTTAGTTAATGGAGGGTAACAGGCAAGGCTTAGTAATTTGTAATTTGCTGGGGTCGCTAAGAAGGTAGTGCTATCAGTAAATGGAAACCAATTAGCATTCTGCAAAGACAAACAGTGACGCTGTCTACCAGGAAATTAATATGAAAAGTCAAACGGCTGTCATAATACTGTCCAGGTTTATTTGGCAACAAAATTAAAACAAAACTGTGTAATGCACATACCTTTGCATTCTGCCAAAGGAGTCAGGAAGTTCTCAACCACAGAGTTGTACAAGCCTGGTGATTTACTCCCCCTCCCCCCAAAAAAAAGATTTTTCTCTATACCAGGTTACACACACAGACACACACACACACACACACACACACACACACACACACACATATATATATATATATATATATATATATATATATATATATATATATGTAAAATAAACACAAAATGACAGCAGCTATTGCACTGGATGAGAAATGTACACATTATTTGTCCCACAAGTACACAAAAATGTAGTCAATCCTGCCTATGACTTCATACATATTCTTTCTTTCCTTTTTAATTCAGAGTATTTTTTTTTTAATTAAACCATTCAACAGAGTAGAAGCAGAGAATAACTAGGTATGATATACTTACACGTGACAGTAAGATATAAAGTCTGTAGTGTTAGTGTTTTGAAGTTTGCAGACTTTAGCAATACTTTCACAATTAAACAAAAATGTACACCCAGAAGTACTACAAAGCCTCAGTAACCTACTTGGTCCATATTTCTTCAAAAAGAACTTAAATTGGCTAACTATGGAAGATGACAAAAATTGGATGCCAGTCTGATGCTTAATATTACTGATAGCAAAAGATATGTTCTTAGATGTGCCATAGGCCCATATTAAATCAGTCTGTCTTACTTTCAAACGATATATTCTTTTTAATATAACAACTCACAACACACACTGAACCAGCCAGTCTCTAAGTCTTTTCATAGTGTTCATAGAGTGTATCATGGACAGGAAAGATGCACTGTGCACAGAATTTCACCTTACAAATCCACTGTCTAATTTAAACAACACAGACACACCTCCTGTCTTCACTCAGAATAAACATGTTTTCTTCCTACCTACTTCAGCCGAATGACTCAATCCACTCACAAGTCCACCCAGCCAGGATGATCCATCCATTTGAATGCATAATGTACACTTAAAAACCATGTTTCCTTCCTACCTACTTCAGCCGAACACTTACAAAACATGTTTCTTACTTCAGCTGAATGACTCTGCTCGCAAGTGCTAGATACACCACCCGGTATCCATTTGAATGTGTACACTTGAATTAATGCGAATGTGCATTGCGTAACTTGAATAAATGCTCACAAATCCATTTGAATGTTTCCCGCTCACAGAACAAGCGGAAATGTGCGCACTGAGCTGAATTCGGACAGGCTGGTAGCACTGACGGACGTCAGCTCAAAAACGGGAAATAAAAATTAAAAAAATAAAAACAGTTCTAACTACTACACCACCACCAATAGTATTACTCTAGTCTTCTAGTCTAGAGTTCAACTTGTTAGTCTAGTGTGCAACTGCAGTGCGAGTGAGTGTGAGAGAGAGTGTATAAACTGTAAAAAGTGTTTGAATGTGAAGCTGTGAATGTGAACACTACAGTGTGTGTGTGTGTGTGTGTGTGTGTGTGTGTGTGTGTGTGTGTGTGTGTGTGTGTGTGTGTGTGTGTGTGTGTGTGTGTGTCAGACACAGGCAGAGAGTCACAGATACTCAACTGGTCTCTCTCACTTTACTACTATAATTATATAAAAATAATAATGCGCAAACAAAACACCAAAGCAAATATGCTTGCATGCATGTATTTTCTTTTGTTTATGTTGCCTCAGCCTGCAGGGGATGGGAGCTGGGCGGGGGGATAATCAATGTGTATTTGATTTAATTTTTGACTGAATGAATGATGATGATTGACTTGTCGAATGTTGTTGACTTACTTGTTAGTGTGTGTGTGATGCATGTGATTCATTTGTGTTGTGCTTGTGTGTGCGACTTAAGACTTTACTTTAGTTGTTTTAACTTGTTTGACAGTAGTAGTGGTCTAGTGGACTAGCGTGGGTGGCCCTGCTTCCTATTCACTCCTCCTCACTTCCTCAGCTGTAATCCGACAGGCTGCTCACATAGCTGACGTCACCACGCACAACTCCGCGTGATGACATCAGTGTCAAAAAGTATGAAAAAGAAAAAAGCCAGGAAATCAGAAATTAAGGGGTGCCACTCAGGAATTGTGGCACTCCATTATTGGAACCCCAAAACTCGTTAAAAAACGAGTAATTCAGGACTGTTGGGAGGTATGCCCAGGAGCCATTTCTCCCGTATCTTGCCCAACATCTTGATCATATTATCAAGTGCTAAAATATCTCCTAGACAGCAACATCCTGTCACCTACTCAGCATTGTTTCAGACCTGCCCATATTACCACTACAGCGCTCCTCTGCTTCACAGACACAGTAAACCATCTCAAAAATGAAGGCCTGCAGGTGTCAACTTTTTTTTTGGATATGTCCAAAGCATTTGACACAGTCTCACACCAAATCCTGCTAAATAAACTAAGCCATTATCACCTATCAAATTCCACTCTTACCTGGTTCCAAAGCTATTTAACTGACAGTTACCAAGCTGTGAAATGGGAAAATTCTCTCTCTCCTCAGCTGCCCATAACTATAGGAGTCCCACAGGTTTCTATCTTAGGACCACTACTATTTACAGTCTTCACAAATTACCTCCATACCTCCACACAGCATGCATCTATCATTCGGTATGCAGATGATACTACCTTAATCTGTGCTGCACAAAACATTCCCACCCTCCTGCAAAACCCTCAACTAGCAGTCCCTGACATTGAAAACTAGCTTACCAAAGCCCAACTTATCCTCAATCCAAAGAATACTCAGCTTATGATTATAACCAGTTCTAACAAAAACACTGATAAAAGTCAATTCACTATCTACTCCACAAATGCTACTCCAATCGCTCCAGTGGCACAGGCTAAGTTAATGGGAATAACCATAGACTTCCACCTAAAATTTGATAGTCATCTCAACTTAACTATTAAAAAGTACATGCCAGACTGGGATCACTCTACCGTATCAAACCATTTATTACCAACAACACAAGATCAGCCATTGCTCGCTCCCAACTTCTATCCACCCTACTCTATGCATCTCCCATTCTGACTAATCTCAACAAAACTGAACTAAGCAAAATGGAAGCCTGCTATAATAGAATTGCCTGCTTTGCTGCAAATTGCTCATATAGAACTCATCAGTGTACTGCTTTGAGACAGCTCCACTGACTTGAACTGCCCAACCTCCTAACCTACAATCAGCTCTGCCACTGTCATTCTGTCTATTACCTCCCCAATAAGTGTCCTGCTCTCAAAAACCTAGTATATTATCACTCAGCCAAAAGGCCTCTTAGATTATCAAGCAAACTACTACTAGAAGTCACCAACAGCTACAGTAGCTTTGGAGACACACTATATAGTAGTTCAGTGGCTACAAAAATGGAACTCTCTCTCTCCACCAGCATGCAAAACACATCGTCCAAAGCCTCCTTTAAAAACCTCATTAGGCAACATCTCAAGCAAAATTGGCAGTGGCATGATTGCTCCCCAGGCTAGTGAAAGCAGATAAGATACACATACTATACCTAGAGTACTTGGCAATAATTGTCACTCTTGCTCACAAACATTGGCTAATGTGCAATGTATGTACTGTACCTGTGTACTATGTTCATAGGTTCCTCTGTTGATACTAGGCTATATCAGCCCTAGGGCCTATACAAACCTAGCTATAACAATTCCCTGTCTATTTCTTCCCACACTATTTACTTCCCTGGACCCCTGTCTAGTAGGGTGACTGACGTGATCCCTGGGATGAATTTCCTTTCTCCCATCCAATCATCAAGGTTCCTTTTGAAGAGGGCCAAAGAGGCGCTCTGCTTGACATGTATGGGAAGTCTATTCCAGAGTCTGGGGAGTTACTGGGTCAGGAACCTATCCCTCCAGCATGTTTTGTTTATTGTGATGACAATATTTAGATCCCTGGAGCGTGTGGCTCTGAGGGACTGGGATTTCTTTAAGTTTAGCATGTCCAACAGCTCTGGGTTTGACATGGCCTTGTATGTTAAGCAGAGATCGCCTCGGAGTAGACGATATGCGACAGAGTATAGCTGGAGTTTTTAAGACAGTCAGCATAGGGCATCTGCTTTAGGCCTGTGATTCTTTTAGTGAGGTATTTCTGCGGCCTTTCCAGTTGTTGCAGATGTCTTGAGAGGTACATACCAAATGGGGGCGTTGTATTCTATAATGGGTCTAATGAGTGATGAGTACAGTATTCTACCTATGTTCCAAATTTCAGCTGTACATCACAAATCGATTAATTACCTTCATTTTTAAAGTAATATTTTCTTTTTTTCTCTCCACTATAACTGTTGATGTGCTGCATAGCACTGTAAAAACATGTATCTGTAATTTTTCCATGTGGAGCTTTTCTCCCCGGGCCTCTGCTGAAAAAGGGCTCAGTCAGACACCCCCAGTTAACAAATGGAAAATAAAATAAAATAAATAAATAAATATCTGCTGTGACTTCATCACAGCTTGCTGCTTTTTCTGACTTCATTTTCCTTAGTTCTGTTCTTAATTCTTCTAGAATGGGCTCTTCCTCTTTGTTCATCTTAGGCTGAGTCTGGGGCAGTACAGGTATTTTGGGGATTTCTTCATTCAGAAGATGCTAGATGTACTCTTTCCATCTGCTTTTGATGTCCTGTGGACTGCTGAGCAGGTTGTTGCTGGCATCCCTTATGAAGGGTATCTGACTGTCTTCTTTATCTTTCTGTCTTTTCCATGCAAACGTTTTTTTGTGCTGTCTACCAAGTCAGTTTCCAGAAGCTGGCAGAGTGTCTCTGATGCCTTGGTCATAGCACTTCTCTTAGCCTATTTGTAAGCCAACCAGTATTTCTTTTTACCATGTTCCCTCTTTTTTATCTCCCACTTTTTCCTGCATTCATCCTTTCTTTTGCTGCTTTTCTGGGCTTCTGCATTCCACCACCAGCTTTCCTTATGTACCTTATTTCCTTACCTGGCTGGAGTCACTATTTAATAATAGCCTGAAAACAGGCTTTGTCTACAGGAACGGAGGACTGCAGCCGGCATCCCTATTCATAAGGGCAGACCACCAACAGATCCTGGAAAATAGAGACTTTTTAGTTTGACTAGACTTATTTGCAAAGGCCTTGATAAAAAATTATCATGGAAGCAAATGATCAACAAAGACATAGGAGATCTTCAGACACTGAATACATCCTCATTTAGCTTTGTCAAAGGAAGGTAATACCTATTGAACCTGGTGGACTTTTTGAAAAGATCACCAATGCAATTGATGAGGGAAAAACGGTGCATACTCCCTTTCTTGACCTGTCTAAGGCATTTGATACAATACCCCACTCAGCCCTTGTTAACAAACTTAAATAATTAGGCATAACCCCCATATAATATACTGGATAGCCAGCTAGCTCACAGATAGGACCCTGGAAGTTAGGATTAGTGAGACCACCTACACAAACGGGCCAGTCACCTGTGAAGTGCCTTAGGGATCCATGCTGAGCCCACTCCTCTTTGGCATCTACTTCTCAGAAGTTAAGGCCAATATCAAATGCCTCTAGCTATCTCTGATCCCAGTCATAGAATCCCTCTAAGATGCAAACATCTTACAAGAGCATCTAACACAGGCAAACAACTAATGCCAAAGCCACAACCTAAAAGTCAGTGGCAAGAAATGCATTATAGTAACTTTTAGGAATTTATCTACTCTGGAAAACTAAGTCATCAATAAGATACCACTAAGATTTTATTCACTAGTCAGGGATCTGGGAATGCATGTCCATAGGTTGGGACTAGGCTATCAGCTCTAGGGCCTATACAAGCCTAGCCATAACAATTCCCTGGCTATTTCTTCCCACAGTATTTACTTCCCTGGACCCCTGTCTAGCAGGGCAACTAGTGTGATCCCCGGGGTGAATTTCCTATCTCCCATCCAGCCATCAAGGTTCCTTTTGAAGAGGGCCAAAGAGGTGCTCTACTTGATGTGTACGGGCAGTCTATTCCAGAGTCTAGGGAGTCTCTGGGTCAGGAAAATATCCCTCCATCATGTTTTGTTCATTGTGATGACAAGGTTTAGATCTCTGGGGCGTGTGTCTCTGCGGGATTGGTATTTCTTTAAGTGTAGCATGTCCAACAGCTCTGGGTTTGACATGGAATACATAGCTATAATTGTTTTATTAAGGTCTGAAGTAGTGGGGAACCATGAAAGCGCTAACCTATTTTTGTTTTTTATTGTTGTTTTATGATTAAAGTGAGTATACTCTCAGCCTTTGACGTCTTATTATTCATTTGGACTGATCTTCTGGGCTTGTCTGGTTCCACCACATTCTAATTTCATCACATTCCCAAGAACCCTGGAATCTATAAAGGTTAAACCCAACATTCTCTTACTAGGAGACTTCAACTACCCTCCATCAAATGGGAAAATTACTCAAGCACCAATACACTGGCCCAATGCTTCCTGGAGTTCATCAATTCCAATGCCCTGGACCAGCTAATTCTGACCCCCACTAGAGGAAGCAACATCCTTGACCTGGTTATTACTAAAATGGGCAACCATTGGTCTGTGCCAATAGTCAATCCCTCCCTGGTCAGATCTGACTATAAACTAATCACCATGGAAATCCACATCTCACCCACACCCCCCGCAAAGGTAACCACCTTGAAAAACTTCTCCAAAGCTGGTTTTTGACTCCAAAGAACAGAGGTGGCCAATTTCACGGCACCCATGCCAATGGAAAATAGATGCATGATTGCCAAATCATACACCAATGCACTGTATGGACATGTACATAAATGCATGGAACTAGCCATACCCAACAAAACCAAGATGCTCTCCTCCAAAAAAAGGAAGCCAATCTGGTGGTCCCCTGCCATTAATAAACTCTACAACAGAAGGAAGAAACTGTTGCAGAAAAAGGTGAAGTCCCAAGACTGGAAAAAACTCCCTTATTAGCCTCAACAAAAAGTTGAGATCCCTCATCAAATCCTCTAAACCCAGCTATGAAGGCAGAACTGCAGCAGACACTAAAAATAATCAAAAAGCCTTCTATAGCTATATCAAAAACCTCCACAGCAATACCCAGATTTGCTCTGAGTTACTGCACAATGGTACCTCCTATACTGAGCCAACAGATATTGCCAACATACTGGCTGACAGATTCAGTGCAAACTTTACCAGTCTCTCCCCCTAAAGTACCAATCAGAATGCCAGAAGAATGGTAGGCACCTAGCATTACTGCAGCACAGGTTAAAGCTGCATTGTCCAAGGCGAAGAATACAGCTTCCATGGGACCCAATAATATCCCTGGCTGTGTTCTACATGAAATACAAAGTGAACTGGCACCACATCTGTGTGCTCTGTTCAATCACAGCCTCACCTCAGGCTTTGTCCCTTCTGAATAGTGCACTGCTACAGTCATAACCCCCCATAAAGAGGGAGAGACTACAGACCCTGGGAATTATTGCCCCATTAGCCTGATGAGTCTGATATGCAAAGCTATTGAGCACATCATCATGGACCTGATTAACAAAGATATAGGAAATCGCCAAACTCTAGACCCCATGCAATTTGGCTTTGTGAAAGGTAGATCATGCCTGCTCAACCTGGTTGACTTCTTTGGGTCAGTCACTATGGCTGTGGATGAAGGTAAGGCAGTGCATACAGCTTACCTTGATCTGGCCAAGGCCTTTGATACCATTCCTCACTCAGGAATTATTAATAAACTCACCAAACTAGGCATCAAGCCCTATATTACTAGGTGGATTGCAGACTGGCTCACAGACAGAACACACAGTGTGAAAGTAGCAGACTCCAAGTCAGGCTGTTGACCAGTCATGAGTGGAGTACCACAGGGTTCGGTCCTAGGTTCTCCCCTGTTCGGCATCTGCTTCTCAGAAGTCCAGGCCAACATAAAGGGACTCGGGCTTCCCAAGTTCACAGATGATTGCAAGCTGGGAGCCATTAACTCCCCAAGTGATGCAGACATCCTACAGAAAAGCCTCATTGAGACCAATGACTGGTGTCGAAACCATGGCCTTAAGCTTAACGCAAAAAAAATGTGTCATCTTCATCATCCCCATTTGGTAAAATTCACCTTCGATAACCACATCGCCACAACAGTCAGGAAATCCTTCTATGTGGCACACCTCATCTCTAAGGGCTTTTCATCCAAAAAACGGAGGTCATTGTCCCACTGTACTCATCTCTCATTAGACCCATTATAGAATGCAAAGTCCTGTTTGGTATGTACCTCTCAAGACATCTGCAACAACTGAAAAGGGCACAGAAATACCTCACTAAAAGAATCACAGGCCTAAAGCAGATGCCCTGTGCTGCCCATCTAAAAAAACTCCACCTATACTCTGTTGCATATCGTCTACTCAGAGGCAATCTCTGCTTAACATACAAGGCCATGTCCAACCCAGAGCTGTTGGACATGCTACACTTAAAGAAATCCCAATCCTTCAGAGCCACACACTCTCGGGATCTAAACCTTGTCATCACAATAAATAAAACATGCTGGAGGAATAGGTTCCTGACCCAGAGACTCCCCAGACTCTGGAATAGATTGCCCATACATGTCAAGCAGAGTGCCTCTTTGGCCCTCTTCAAAAGGAACCTTGACGATTGGATGGGAGAATGGAAATTCACCCCGAGGATCACGTCAGTTGCCCTGTTAGACAGGGGTCCGGGGAAGTAAATAGTGTGGGAAGAAATAGCCAGGGAATTGTTATGGCTAGGCTTGTATAGGCCCTAGGGCTGATAGCCTAGTGCCAACCTATGAAAGTATGAGTACATAACATACAGTTCTGCATAAATCATGTCAATATTTACAAATGACATAGAATTATTTACAAAATTTCAGATAGCTGGGTTGGCAGCGTGACCCCCCCCCCCAAAAAAAAAAAAAAACTCAAGTTATTTTTCAAGTGACCCTTGAGAAACATTGCTTGAGAGGGCTAAGCCTATCTGGGAATACCTTACCCTATTCCCTGTCTTGAGATCCCATCTGCGTTGGCATTGCTAACTGCAATGCTGCACTGTCATATCATATGCCTGCAACCATGGGCTCCACCTTAGTAACTTGGCATTTTGCTGGCTGGCTCAATGTAGCCATGTTAAGGGATTGTGGTCTGTAACTACAGTGAATTTCCTTCCATACTAATAAGGCTGAAGATTCTGCAGTGCCCACACTGTGAGTGGGGATTCCTTTTCTACAGCTGCATAGCATTCCTCCCTGGGTTGGAGCCTACAACTGAGATATACCACTGGGTGCTCTTCTCCCTCTGATGAAAACTGGCTAATTACAGTCCCACTCCATGGTTTGAAGCATCCATCTGCACAATAACTTATTTTCTGTAGTCTGGACTGACTAACATAGGGGGTCCTCCCAAAGCTCTTTTAACTTCTGGGATGCCTGCTGACATGCTGGGGTCCACAGTTCATTATATGGCTTCCTTTTCCTTGTCAGGTCTGTGAGTGGAGCAGCTATGGTACTATAACTGGGGACAAACTTTCTGTAGTAGCCTGCTATCTGTAAAAATACCCTTACCTGCTTTATGGTAACAGGGGCAGGCCATGACTGAATGGCTTCCACTTTGGCAGGTTCTGGCCTGATCTTACCACTCCTCACCCTATGTCCCAGGTAGGAGAACTTTGCCATTCCCACCTGACATTTGCTGGGCTTAATAGTCAACCCTACCCTCTGTAGTCTGCACAGCAGCTCCCTGACATGTTGAAGCTGCTCTTGCCAGGAAAGGCTGTAGATGGCAATATCATCTAAGAAAGCATCTGCCAGTCTCTGGAAAGTTACTGGGGGATTTTTCATCCCAAAGGGCATCTTTGTGAACTCATACAAGCCAAAAGGTGTCACAAAAGCTGACCTCTGTCTACCACTGGGAGTCAAGGGCACCTGCCAGTAACCCTTGGTAAGATCAATGATGGTAAGATACTTATCTCCACCCAGCTGCTCTGAGCATCATCTGTCCTAGGCATGGGGTAAGCAAATGACTCTGTGTGACTATTTAATTTCCTGTAGTCCACACAGAACTGGTGCTGCCATCCACCTTCAGTACCAGCACCACTGGGTACGCCCAGGGACTGCTGGACTCCTAAATTACCCTTAGTTCCAACATTTCCTGTATCTCCTCCCTCAGAGTCTGTTTGACTCTCTCAGGCACCCTAGAAGGGGTCTGCTTAATAGGTCTTTGGGGTCCTGTATCCACATGATGCTGCACCAGGAGGGTGCATCCTTGTTTCCCAGTGAGCATGACCCCAAACTCCTATAGCACTGCTCGAATTTTTCAAACCTTGGTAGAGGATAGCTGTTGGGATATTGCTACCCCTTCCACTGAGGTGTCAGTCCGAGCCTCATTGAGATCAGTTACCAGATCCCCCTCAGACTCCTCCTGCCATCCACTCAAATACTCAGCTCAAGGGCCTCCCTATCATGGTAAGTTTTCATCATGTTAACATAGTACAACTTGTGCTCCTGTCTCCTGCCTAGCAGTTCTACCATGTAGTAAACATCACTGACCTTCCTTACCACCCTGTAGGGTCCCTCACTGGCTGCCTACATCTTGTGTCTGACAGGAATGAGAACCATTACCTACTGTCCTAAAGCATACTCTCTAGCTCAAGCATTTCTGTCATACCAGACCTTTTTCTGCTGTTGGGCTTCTGCCAGGTTCCCCCGGGCCAAACCCATGAGTTCCCTAAGACTTGTCCTGAGGTTTAGGACATATGTCACAACAGACTCCTTGTAAGATTCACACTCACCCTGCCACTCATCTCAAATCAAATCTAGAAGGTCCCCTCACCCATACAGCAACTCAAAGGGTGAAAAACCTGTGGATTCCTGGGGAACTTCTCTGTAAGAAAATAACAGATGGAGCAAATATCTGTCCCACTCCCTCTTGAACTGGTCTGCAAATGCCTGTAGCTTCATCTTGAGTGTAGAGTTTAACCTGTCAACAAGACCATTAGTCTGGGGATGGTAGGGAGTGGTCTTTAGGTGCTTCACCCCACAGTGTTTCCACAGACATGCCAGCAAGTCTGACATGAAATTGGCACTTCTGTCAGTCAGTATTTCTTTTGAGGAAACCTACCCTGCTGAAAATCTCTAACAAAGCCTTTGCCACCTTTTCTGTCTCAATGGAGGACAGAGTCACCACTTCAGAGTATCTGGTAGCATAATCTACTCCCACTAGGATATACTTTTTCCCAGTAGAACTTGGGGTACATAGAGGCCCCACAATATCTATAGCTTCCCACTGAAATGGCTCTTTAATTACAGGCAAAGGCATCAAAGGAGCTTTCACCTTGTCTCCTGCCTTGCCTAACTTTTGGCACTGTACAAAGGTCCTGCAGTACCATGTTACATCTCTGGAAATCCCAGGCCAATAAAACATCTGCATAATATGTCTTTTTGTACGTTTTATGCCCATATGACATGCAAAGGGACTATCATGGGCTATTGCTAGAACTGCCAGATAGTAGGCTCTGGGCACTACCAACTGTTGCATTCTCTCACCCTCTAATCTTCCCTCAGGGTCCACTCTTTATAGAGTAGCCCTTTGTCCCAGTATACAGATTCCCCCTTCTCTTGGGAATCAGGTGCCTCACTAGCTACCTCCCTCAGGCCTTGTAATGTAGGGTCTGACAGCTCAGCCTGTCTCAATTCTCTCTTTGTAACCCTTCCCAGCTCCCCTTCCAGAAGAAGTCTGGTATCCTCTGACAGCAGTGCCTCACTGTCAGCCTGGGTACTTCAGCTACTCACCTCTCCCCTTACAGTCACTCTGTCCAAGGTAACATCAGTACCCACAAGCAGCTGTTACTCACCTTCAGTCTCCCTCCCTGAAGTAACAACTTCATCAGTCCTGGCTGCAAGTGTACAGTCTTTCTGGGTCTCTCCCAGGCTACCAGACCCACATGCTTGTCTCCAACCCTGACTGTGCATAACTGCATGCACAGAAGGTACTGCATTATCAAAATCATTCCCTATCAGGACACCTGCAGGGATATCTGCAAACACACCTACTTCCTGACTTCCTTTTCCACTCAACCAATCAAGATGAACCCTAGCCAAAGGTGTTTGGAATAGGGTGTCTCCTAAAGCTCTGACTGGAGTTGACTGCCCAAGCAAGTAGTGTTCTTCTTTAACCATCGCAGGCTTCACAATGGTTAGGTCAGAGGCTGTTTCTCTCTTAGCAGTGGCCTCTTTCCCATCCAGTAAGATTGGATATTACCTCTTGTAGTAGTTTGATACCCTTGTTGGTGGACATCTATATGCTACATGGCCCCACTGGTTGCATTTACAACATTTAACCCTTGGTCCTGGACATGTACCTGAACTAGTGGCTTCCCCTGCTACTAGCGGACTCTGTTGGGGCAGTCTGGCCTGCCAACCAAGGTTCCCCTTAGATCCATGAGCAGCACTGGGTGTCCTTTCCCATGCAGCGATGCCCTGCTTGCTAGGTAAATATCTCCCTTCTTCCCCAACTCATATGCAGTATTGCATTGTCTATCAATTCACCAGATTCTCATGTCCTCAGGCAAAGTGCTAAGGGCTTGTTCCATCGCCAAAAGGTCTGTCAGCCCTTCAAAGGTGGTGACTTGACATCCACTCACCCACCTATGAATATAAGTGCTTAGTTCAGCAACATATTCATACACAAATTCATCTTCCTTGCGTCTATGCTCACAGAACTTTTTCTTATAAGCATCTGGTGTTAACTTAAAGCATTCTAAAAGACAGTGCTTTACAATATTATTATTTAAGCAATTAGTATCAGACAATTTAGAAAAAGCAGTTACAGCTTTACCATGGAGTAAGAGGGTCAGAAACTGTAACCAGAGCCCTTGGTCAACATTATACTGTTTACATACCCTCTCAAACATATGAATGAAACTATCAAAATTATCTCCCTTTGTAAATTATGGAAGAAATTTGATGACCTTTGTTGCTTCTGGGGTTCAGTTACTCCCTTTCCCATTACCTCCATGACTCTGGCGAAGAGTCACCGTCTCCTTTTCATATTGCCTCTGCCTCTCCTTCTCAGCCTCTAAACATCTCAGTTTCTCATTTTCCTCAGCCTCTAAATGTCTAAGTCTCTCTGCTGCTTCTATTTCCAAATGCTTGGCCTCCAGCTCAAGTCTCTTTGACTCCAGATGGACTTTTAAGTCCTCTGTGGAAAGGCTGAGCTGTCCATTTTCTGAAAGTTGTACATATCCAAGGCCAGCCTGGTTGTTCTCCTGATCACTGATCAGCAAGGCAGCTGTGCCCAAACCTACAATCATCTCTGCCTTAGTCAGGTTGGCATGCACCAGTCCTTTAGCCTGGCACATATCAGCCAACTGGCTCTTTGTCAGCTTGCCATACTCCTCTGCTAATATGCTTGCCTGCTGTCCCTGACTAACTAAGCTAACAAAAAATAAAACAATTGTGATGTGAAATTTTGTACTCTCAATTAGCCATGCAGTGAGCATTCAAACATCTTCAGTGGTCACTGTACACAGGCTACAGAAATTCAGTATCCACACCTCCACTACAAGCCAACTAATATGTGATGTGGCTATCTCACCACTGTCAACCAATTAATGTGGGTATCCCACCATTGTCCAGCAATTTATATGTGATGTGGATATCCCACCAGTGTCCACCAATTAATATGGGATGCTCCTGCACTGGCCCAGTAATCAAGGAGCCTCAGACCGAGGGATCTACACAATGGGAGGATGACAAGTACACACACACAGTAAAGTACAATTTCCCTTAAGAGCACGCAGAGACCACAGTCATTCTGGCGCTGATTTCACCCTCTTTCTGCAACACAGTAAGACTCCCCACTAGCACAGCTATAGTGTTGAGATCTCAGCTGAGTGGTCAAGCCAAAACCCCCAGCACCCTCTCTGTCTAACCAGTGCTTCATGTCCCTGCCCAATTAGCTGACATACACAAACACTTTGGGATTTGATTTGTATACAAACTCATACATACACACCTGCGACAGGCTGGCACAGGTTTCCTAGCTATGTCCCCTTCTGCCCAGACTATAATGTAGTTATCGCTGCCACCAACCACTCTTATCAGCTACTCTAGGCCCTTAACAAAGGGTTTCCAATCCTACTGTGTAATATTACTAATAATGTAAATGGTAGTTTTGACCAAGCGCCAGTATATTAGGAGTGGCCTGTACAGTGTCACTAAATACATATGCAAGTACTCTAAGTGCTTAAATATGTCTCACAAATATCAGCCACAAAGATAGGTTTAAATATATTTATTAATACATAATAAAATAACAAGATGATATTCAGAAAAGAAACACAGTTACTCCAGAGTTCAAAATCACAGGAAATATTTTACAGCATTGCAGAACAGTCTCAAATAAATACAGAAAACATCTAAACTAATCTTTACTATATTCCTATCTATATCTAAAAGAAATTAATGTACCATAGTTATTTACTATTAGCAAAGCAAGTGCAGATGGTGACGATGACTGTATTTTGTCTTGGACCTAGCAAGAACATCCAAAATGCATAGCCGCTCTCTCCGAAAGAGTTCCCAAATTAATATCAAACATTACTGCTGAGTCAGCTTGGATGGCAACACTCTTTGTCACTTGACTTCAGTCCCCAGGCTAAACAGAAACTTAACAGAATTTAACATCTCTGTGTGAGAAATACCTATCTCTCAGATCTTTGCAGATCTTGGAAGTCATAAAACAACCGAACACTTACAAAACAATGCAGAAGACACCCTAGTTCTAGATATCCTGTCTCATTGCTGCATTCAAACTTACTTTTATAACACAATCGTAAAATTATTTAATTTCAACTTATTTTCTTGAAGTTTTACAAGTTAATCTTCTATGTTCCAGCAGAATATGCTGTGGCTACATCCCTGAAGCTCAGTACATAACATACAGTTCTGTATAAATCATATTAATATTCACAAATGACAGAATTATTTACAAAATTCCAAATAGCTGGGTTGGCAGCATGACACTCCAGACCAATACGTTTGTCCTTTCTGACAAAACTGAAATAAGACCACCACTGGTGTGGGTACATTTTTAATCTAAAGTAAACTACTATTTCTGTGTATATCTACATCAGGAATGTATTAAAAAATTTAAGTAGATTGCATTTCTTTTGTTCTAACATTATTGTTGCTAGAATTGTTTTTAAAAAAAGTAACGTAAGAGGATTATTTTGTTATTTAACTAAAACAGTTGTTCAGACAGGAACTAGGCCTCAGTTTTATAGTATATACCCTTTCTGACACAGATTATAAATACAAGTTTAGGTATCTAATTTCATCTGGCTTATTATATATCTGTTTTGCTGATTTAAAGCCAGTGCCTCTGTTGCTGTCTGTACCTTGTGTTAACTTGTCTGTACCTTGTGTTAACTTGACTACCAAACTCCCGCCTTTCTGTTTTTTCATTGCTATTGTCAGTAAGCACAAAAGTATTAGTTCTGTAAGTTATTTAAATACTTTTACCTTCCCATTGTATTCTATTGATTCAGAATACTGAATGCTCACCCAGACAACCCAGTGTTGCTCTTGAGTTGACTGTCCTTACTACAAATTGTCTTTTGATGCTACTACCAGTCTCATAAGTCTGCTTATCTTAGTATTCTAGTATATGGACTCTTACTACAAATTCACTTCATTAACACTCATTACTAACCCCTATTTTAACAGGGACTAAATACCATGTAGTCACAGTTTACCTCAGCATCTCTTGTCAGCCTGATAGCAGTCGGAACTTTGAGGCAATGGAAGAACTGACTCATGCTTACTGACAACTGAGTGATTCTTTCTACTGACCATCCCATATGTGAGAGGTGAAAATATCTACTAACCTCGGAGGCAAACCTAAAGACTGTAGACTATACCCAGCATGTTGTCAGTTCTGACACCCACCTCACACAGCCATGCCTACCATGTCCTAGACAAACAAGTAAGCCTTCTTACACCAAGGTACTAAAAAGTCCCTAGCTAAACCAAAAATGCCTCCTAGATGAAGGTTTGGTATACATAACACGCAGTATATCTCTAACAGGCAAGCAATATAGACAGACAGTTCAAAACAAGCAACTACACAAAGGGGTTACTCAGCTGACAGGCTGAAATCCATAGGGTAGCAAGACAGAGATAGCAAATCTGGTAATGTCTTAGTCACTGCTGGCTCCTTTGTCAGACACGCAGATGTACTACTCACCAGAATGAACAAAGATAGAGTCACTGTGAGCTGCTTCTCAGGTGCCAGCATCTACAGTATCACTACTAGGGCCCTCAGGTTTCTTTACCTTAAGTACATGTATGACATGGTCATTACACCTATGTAACTGCATGACTTTTTTATTTATTTGTTGTTTATTTATTCATTCATTCATTAATTCATCCTTTGCTGACTGGTTTAGTCCCAGTAGTTTAGTGTTTTTTGTCTGGAGAGACCTAAGCTGATATCTATATTACTAGAGGGAATTTGGCCAGGGCATAGTGGGACTTCCCCTACTCTTCAGCATAGGGGGATGCATTTGAGTGTTCTAAAATGAAGAATGAAATATAATAAAGATTTGACAGAAACAATAATGTATTGTAAATATAGAGAAATTTGGGAAGTAAAATTGTATTGTGTAAATTAAAAAGAATGTGGTAGAAAAGAACAGAAAATATGGTGTGTTAACATTAAGATATCTTTTTATTTGGTGCATCCATGGAAAGAGTTACAGACATACCTCTCAACTGCATAGATTTTCACAGAATGTCCAGATTTTTGCCTCATATTTTTGGTCCATTTTTCATAAAATGTTATTTTTTCTGGCAAATCTTTAAAGGCTGGAGTTAGAAAATAATGACAGACATTTGAGTTTTGGACTTCATATCCTTCAGAAAATTCATGTTAATGCAAATACTGTTATTCTATCAACTTTCTAAGTTTGTAAGAGCAATATTTAAAATTGTTCATATTTTTGGGCCTTTGTCCAACTTTTACTTATGGCTTTATTCAGATTTCTTGCTCTAAGAGGTTGAGAGGTATGGTTAGAGCTAGATAAAAGGAAAGCAGTAAGTCTTGCTCTAAGAGGTTGAGAGGTATGGTTAGAGCTAGATAAAAGGAAAGCAGTAAGTCTTGCTCTAAGAGGTTGAGAGGTATGGTTAGAGCTAGATAAAAGGAAAGCAGTAAGTCTTGCTCTAAGAGGTTGAGAGGTATGGTTAGAGCTAGATAAGAAGGAAGCAGTAATGAAGAGATACAGAAATTATATAAGAATTAAAGAATGCAATATTTTTTTTGTGGATGTTGTTCATGAGAAAATTGATAGTGGGGCCAAATATGCCATACAAAAGAAATCAGGATTGAATATGCAATAAATGTAAAGAACTGGAAACTACAGAGCATGTTTTTTTTAAATGTGAGAGAATTCAAAAACTGTGGACAGAAGTATGTAAACATGATTTGATTAAAAGTTATTTAAATTTTAAAATGTCAGATGTAGACATGATAGAGTATGGGTTTTATGAGACATGATCACAGAAGCTAAGAAAATGGTCAGAATCATATTCTATGTAACATGGACTATATGAGATGAAAGACTTAATGAAATCAGATACAATGGAAAATGGACATAGACAAAAACATTGGAATAAATATGGTTTTGGTTGTGGGTAAATGAATAGGGGGATATTTAAAATGGAAATATCAATATATTGAATGATGTTAAAATATATAAATATTGTAAATATGTAAATATATAAAAATATGAATTATATATATGTATACAAATAAAAAACCTACTTTTTGGTGTGGGTGGACACATTAGAGTGTGGCACGTCTGTCTTCCTGTTTCTGTTCTAGGCATGTTGGCAGTCTGGAGAAACAGGGGATGACATGGCAAGTGCAAGCAATCATAATTTAAGTGAAATTATAAAAGCAAATGTGGAAATGGCTGAGGCTTTACACGAAAAGCAGCTGAAAAAATAGAAGAAGCAGAGAAGTTGTTAGTAGCGGAGGAGAATGAAAAAATAAGCAACGTGGTTGGAGAAACTACAGATTCAGAGAATCTGTTTCAAAAAAGGTTGTTTGAGGAAGAGAAAAGTCATCAGGAATGCATTATTACAATCCTCCAATCCAGAGGGTTGCAGGATGTTTACCTTTAAGAAATGATTAAACAAAGTGAACTGGAAGGTGAGGTAGCAGCGTCTTGGAAAGAACTAATGGAAAAAATCCAAGAAGAAATGGTAGAAGAAACAACAGAAAGAAAATCCACAGAAAGTAAAGGAAAGAGAAAAGAAGGTAGAGAAGGTGAAGGAGATAAAGAAGAAATATGTTGTAAGAATAAGCAGTAAAAAAGAAAAAGGGCTGGAAATGTATAAAGTTTGGGACTCAGTGATTGCACACACAGAGGTAACAGCATTCATTCTTATTAATAAAGAGACATTTTGCAATATATTTTTTTGAGACTGAACAAGCCATGGACAACTTCTTAGAGAGGTATGAACAAAAACAGAACAGTAACCCAAGGTCAGAATATGCAATACAATCTTTTTATAGAGAAACAAAAAAGATAATGATTCAATTTAGAACTGAAATTGAAACAAAATGCTTAAAAACAATTACTGACTTTGTGTAAAGATGTTTTTGACACAACCAAAATCTATGATGAAAGAGGCTTGTGGACTGGGGGATGGGAATGTGAGGTTATATTAAAAATGGCAAATGATAAATGTGATACACATTCCTAGTATAATTAATATACGTGGTGAAAGAGGTTTTGTGAGATATAGAGGACAACCCAAAACATGCTATTTTTGTGGGAAAGATAACCATCATGAAGTGATAAAAGAAATGATTCATATGTGGTTAAGCAGTACATGAGGCAAAGAAATGTGATTTGAAATGTAGGAAATGTGGCATTATGGACATGCATGGTTAGATTGTGAGGAAGATGTGCAACTTATAGAAAAAGAAGATGCACAAAACTTAGTCCAGGATATAGACACAGAAAATAAAAAAACAAGAAAAACACAATGACATACAGAAGAATAAAGGGATTATAATATATACAAAAAAATGGGATAAAGAAAAGGAAGAAGAGACATTTGATACAAGTGAAGAAGAACATGTGAATTGGCAGGTAGTAAAAGGAAAGAAAAATTCCATAGGAAAAAGAGTAAAAGAAAGGAAGAGAAAATTTAGAAGTGTAATAGCCAAAGAATGAAAAAAAAAGCAAAGGGTAAGAAAGATGTTATAAGTACTTCATTCAGTCAGTAAGTTCCACGATTGCATATAAGAACATTTATATGAGATAAGAAGCAAGAATACCAACGCACTTTGCAAACATTTTTCTGAATATCCTGGGCACTCTTTTAAATTTATAGCATTGGAACTGATCATACCTGATACAAGAGGTGGAGTGGTCCATGGAAATTAAATCTTGAGGCAAGAAAAATCTACTGGCAAATTTTTGTGATGCATATTCCTGGCCAGAATTGAATGAATTAGTCACAATAACACCTTTATTAAAACTTAAAGCACTAAAAAAGTGAGTGGGTTAACAAGGACCTTTTATTCAGAATGTAATTCATGCTGTAGTTAAGTAAGTAGGGTGGCTGAGGTTACCATGGATATTAATTGTTTTCTACTTTTGTAGCATGCTATTAGAAGGTAGTGGCTGTTTTTGGGGAAGCCTATTGGTGCATTATTTTACATGTGACTTTTAATGGATCATATTTTAAGAGGAAGTTTTTACTATTTTATTCATCTGAAGAGGTTTTGTATTTCACAAAATGAAAGTGCTAACCTTAATAAATTGTAGCTGGGATTCTCATCTCATGCTTGGATTTAATATTTCAATATTCTAGAGGCATGTAATATATGTAAGAAAACAATACAAATAATCAAGTCAATGTATGAACAGAATAATGTTAAACTAAAATTTAAATGGATGGATAAGTGAAGAAATAAAAATAGAATGCAGAATAAGACAGGGATGTACAGCTGGTAGCATTATTTTTTCTCTAGTTATGAATACAATAGTAAATAAGCACAAACTACCACATAGGTGGTAGTCCCCTAAATACGGATAACGTAATAAAGGATATGGGGACCCAAGTAGATAGTAATCTCTCCTTTTATAATCACATTGCCAAAGTGGTTAGAAAATCCTTCTATGTGGTCCACCTAATCACAAAACGGTTCACATCCAGATCAAAAGAGGTCATTGTGCCCCTCTACTCATCACTCATCAGACCCATCATAGAGTACAACGCCCCATTTGAGATGTACCTTACAAGACACATGCAACAGCTGGAAAGACCACAGAAGTACCTCACCAAGAGGATCACTGGCCTCAGACAGATGCCCTATGCAGCTCGACTGAAGAAACTCCAGCTGTACTCGGTTGCATAGCGCGTACTCAGAGGTGATCTCTGCCTGACATACAAGGCCATGTCCAACCCAGAATTGATGGACATGCTCCAACTAAAGAAAACCTTATCCCCTCAAGCCACACATCCTGGAGGGATAGAGTCCTGTCCCAGAGACTTCCCATGTTTTGGAGCAAGATTCCAATCTACATTAGGCAGAGCTCCTGACTAACACTCTTCAAGAGAAACATTGACGAGTGGTTGGGAAACAGAAAGTTTACCCCGGGGATCACTTCAGTGACTCTGCTGGACAGAGGCACAGGGAACTAATCTAAGGGGGTGGCAAAAGCCAACAGATTCTGGCTAGGCTTATAAATACCTGCGGGCAGATAGCCTAGTACCTACCTATGAACCTATAAGATTAATAAAATGACATATACTGCAGGATGTATGATAGTAAATGAAATACAACTATGTACAATATGCACACATGCAGATGATATTGTGTTAATAACCAGAAACAAAGAATGGATAAAAGAAATAAATAAAAGAGTAAAAAAATTGTTAAAGAAGATTGGTTTATGTATAAACAATGATAAAAGTAAGGGTTTTGGCTACAAAGGAAATATAGCAGACATAAAATTTAATGAAGAATATATAAATATACTAGGAATTGTTTTTGGATGAAGTAACTATAACAAACAATGGGGAAAATGAGTACAAGAAATAAAAGACAATCAATTTTTGGAAAACATATAGATTATCAAATATATTTTCTTTCCGTATGCCAGAGTCCATCTTAATAAAATAGCATATATAGCCAATAGTTTTATGATACCAATACAATACGAAAAAGAAATAATGTGTATTATATTTGCAATGATATGGAGGTCAAGACTGTATCCAGTCAAAAGGGGGATTTTTTATATGAAAGCAGAACAAGGAGGATTAGACCTAATAAACCCTATTGTGCATGCAGTATCTTTAAATCTGTACAGAGCTTTAATAGGTCATATGAAAGAATGTAAGAATCTGATAGCATCTATACTATATTATAAATATCAATGTTTTGGGGAAAATGGAAATAGGAAAAAGACTCAAGGGAGTTATGAATGAAGATATAAAAAAATATCAGAATAAAATGTTATCATGGAAATTAAAAGTGAATATGAGTGAAAAAAAAACAGAAAGGAATGGTATATAAATATTATGAGACAATATTACTGTATTGATCCCTGGAAACATTTAGAAATAAGTAAAAAGAAAGCAATCTTAACAAGACATAAATTGTACAAGAATTGTCATGAATGTAACATTTTGTATGGAGATTGTCAAAGTAAATTACCTGTCAAGGCAAACATGTCTTATAGGAGAAAACAAGATAGGATGTGTAATAATTGTGGAGAATTTGTAACTACAGAGTATGTGTTTTTGAATTGTTTGAGAGTTAAAAAATTAGGGGAAGAAAGATTTAAATGTAAAATGTTGAAAGGTTTTACAAAAAATGGAGCAAATCAATATGGATATGATCAAATCTGTTTTTTTTTTTTATGATGTTAAGAAGCAGGAAGATATGTAGAAGATCGATAGAATAATATTTTTGTTTCATGGACTTTATAGACTGAAAGGCTGAATGAAATTAATTTTAATGGAAAATGGGTACTGGCAGACACTCTAAAGAAAATATGTTTTGTTATGGAAAAAGGGTGGAGGAGATGATCATCAAAATGAAATGAAGTAATATTTGCATAAAGTGTAAATAACTATAAATATTGTAAATATGCATGTAATTATTGTGTAAATAAGTGATGTTTAATAATAAAAAACTAATCTTTTCCATAGGGGAACACATTTGTGTCTGTAGTGCATTTTACTTCCTGCTTCTGGTCCAGCTGCAAAGGTGTCTCAGGGAAGAAGGGAGCTAATCTAAGTAAAAATGGAGGTTGGAGGAGAGAGTAGAAAGGTGGGTGGTGATTTTAGTGCTGTTATTTGAACAGCAGATACATTATTTTTATCGGAGAAGGAGTCAGAGGTAAAGGAAAATGTGACAGAAGAAGCTGGTATGTTGGAGATGGGGGAAAAGGCAGTTGAGTCTTTTCAAAGCAGGTTTAATATGGCAGATGCAGTGGAGGTATATACAGAAACGTTGTTCCAGCAGAAACTGTTCAAATCCAAAGTTGCAACATAAGGTTATATTGTTATAACCTTCCAGCTGGGAGGGTTGCGGGATGATATATTATTGGGTATGGTCAATGAAAGGACCTGTCATGGTCAGAAATGTTGGACAGGATACAGAACAAAGAAATGCAGCAGAGTGAATGCATAAAGGCTGAGAAAAAATCCTATGCAGAAATGGTCAAAGAAGGGATGCATGTTAAGAAGGAAGAGAAAGAAGTAAGTCTGAAGAAAAAAGATTGTTTAAAGTGTGGATCAAACAGAAGGAAGATACAGAAATGAACACTCAGACTCAAAACTAATGGAGCAAGAGCATTTATCCATATTAATAAAAAAAAGACATTTTGTGACATTATTTTTGAGACTGGGCAGATAATGAAAAGATTTATAGGAGAATATGAAAAAAGAAAAAGTTTGCACCATGGAACTTGTCTGTAGTTAAGCCCTTTTTTAGGGATGCTAAGAAAAAAATTAATATTCAATTCAGAACTGAAGTAGAAAAAGAGACTTTAAAAAAGCATTTATTATATTCATGTAATGATGCATCGAATTTATCAAAAGTGTATAACAATAGAGGTTTATGGACTGGGGCATGGGATTGCCATGTGATACTGAAACTGGAAAATGACAGTATTGTTCATATGTCAAGTGTTATTAATGTTAACGGTGATATAGGCCTGGTTAGATGCTGGGGACAACCAAAAATGTGCTTTTTGTGTGGAAATACAGATCATTTAATTAACAAATGTGAAAAAAGATAATGTTTTTCATGTGGGGGTATACGACATGATGCAGAATTGTGAACCATAATGTTACAAATGTAAAAAAGTGGGACATTTGCTGAAGGAGTGTGAAGAAAAACAAAATGAAGTAGTGTTTGGCATAATAGATGAAGTAGAAGAACAAGGTAACAAGGATAACATTATAGAAAAGAAATTCGAAGTAGAAGAAATGGGAAAAAAGTTGCATTGATGGAGAACCAATAATACAAAAAGATAAAGTGAAGGAAAACTTAAATCTGACTCCTCTTCTTCAATATTTTCTATGTTTAAGTGAGAATGATAATGTTAAATGGAACATAGTTAAAATGAGAAATTCTATTGGTAAAAGTTTGAGAGAAAAGAAAAGGAAGAATATAGAAGATTTAAAAAAAGAACAAAAAAGAAAAAATTAAGAGGAAGGATGAATACACATTATTTAAAGTACAGTTACTTGTAAAGATTTGCCATTAAATGTTAATAGTTTTAAGAAATTGGAAAGAAGAATAGGTATTTTGAAATGGTGTAAAAAGCTAGATAGTGGTGTTATTATACTAGACGATATTATATTTTTGTTAAAGTCAGAAAGAATTCAAACCAAAGTGGGGGGGGGATGTGATATGGAATTTTGGGAAAGAGACATCCTTGGGAATACTTATATTATATAAAGATACCATTAAAGTATTAGATGTCACCATTGTCATAACATATAGAATTACTATTATTGATATAAGATGGAGAGAACATGTTATGACAATTATTGCAATATATGTATATGTAATAAAAACAGAGGGAAGAGATGTTTAGAAAGATAATACAATATGTAGCAGTTAACATAGAGATAACTGTAGTAGGAGACATTAATTACAACTTAAGACAGCAAAATAAGAAGGATTATAATGTTAAACTAGTAAAGGATATTATAAAATATGGATAGTTAAAAATTGGGAATCTAGAGATGTGGACTTATAAAAGAGGGGGAAAGGAATGGAAATAGATTACTTTTATTGTCAGAAAACTTAGTAATAGCTAAACAAAGTGTTAACAGTTTTTATCAGATCACAGGGCAATTTGAATTATGGTAAAGGGAAATGATGATTATATAAAATAGGGAAAGATATAAAACTAATAAATGAAGTGAAATAGGATGCTAAAGGGAAAAAAGAGGTTATGAAATTATGGCAAGATCATGTAGAAATAAGAGAATTTTATAAAGATTGCTCAGAATGGTGGTTATAAAACATACTATGTAATGTGGAAGAAAGAGAAGCTATAGATGGAAAAAATAATATACAATAATTTAAACAATGAAATGATTGTTTGGAGAAGAAAGATGATTTTTTCATTAAGGAACAGAAATTATATGATTTCAGTAAGAAAAAATAGAACATTTATTGCACAAAGATATTTTATGAAAACAAAAAAGAAGACATTGCACCATATTTAAGTAAAATAGTTAAAGAGAATAATAGTGTAATAAGGGAAAAGACAGATTATTAGGGTGAAATGCATAATATACAAGAAGAGATTAGGAATGTAGTAAAAAAATATTAAGACAGTGTTTAAAGAACAGAGAATAAAGACACAGAAAGTATGGAAGGTACATACATTTTTTGAAATGGAGAATAAGGATTTGGAAAAAGATAGAAGAATCAAGAAACTAAAACAAGCAATAAACATTATGAATTTAGATTCTGCAGCAGGACCTGATGGAATACAATATAAGATGTATAAAAATATGACTGTAGAGCAAAATAAATTGTTTATAAAATTATTAAATGAATGGTTAGAAAAAGGTTTCAGGTATAAAGAGCTATGTAGAGGTATCTTTAGGTTTATATTGAAAAAGGAGTGAAGGAAGAAATATAGAATTGGAGACCAATTGCATTAAGTAATGCAGATTATAAGATTTTTAAGAAAATGTTACAAAAAAGGATGAAAGAAAAAGTACTGTAGGTAATGTTGTAAATGAACATATATTTGGCATAAAAGGAAAACAGTTCAAGATTCATTATTAACAATTATAGAAATAGTAGATGGTATAGTAGTTAGAAATGTTCAGGCAAAAGCATTGGAAGGAGATTTAAGCAAAGCATTTGATCTGATCCAACACTCAGTATTATGGGATATGTTTGATGTATATGATATAAGTAAGAGGCTTAAAAACATGTGCCTGTCATCATATAAGTATAACGTAGTGAAGATTATGATAAATAGATGATTGAGTAAAAATATAAAAATAGAAAAGGATATTAGACAAGGCTGTCCATTGCATGGTAGATTATTTGCATTAGTAATGAATGCAATATCTACATATATAGATAAGGAGCAGATATTATGAGCTATATTTCAAATAAAGGAATAAAATGCCCATTTTGTTAAATTTTGTTAAATTATGCAGATGATATTATTATTACAACAAAGAATAAAGTTAGTATGATAAAACAATTGCAAGAAATTATTCAGGTTAATGGTTTTGTATTAAATAAAGATAAAAGTCAAGGTTTAGGTTTTGAAGGAAGGATTAGTGGAATAAATTTCAGTAAGGATAAAATTAAGATCTTTGGGATAAACTTTGGGAAACAAGAAATTGTAAATTCCATATGGAAAGAAAAAAAAAATAGAAGAAATAAAATGTGTGTTTTTTGGAAGTCTTTTAGGCTTTCCATTAAAAAGAAAATCTATTTAATAAGTTCTTTGTTGTTAGCAAAGATTGCTTATTTAGCTGGTGTTTATGGTCTTCCTTTAAACTTAGAGAAAGATGTATATAATATAATATTTTCTTTTTGGGGGGGGAATGGGGTTAAACCCAGTGAAAAGAGGAGTACTGCATGTGAAAAGAGAAAAATGAGGTTTAGGGTTAATAAACTCTATTGTGTATATGTCTTCATTTAAACTTATATACAGTAATGAAACATTTAAAGGAAAATGAAAGTTCATTATTGACAAACATATTAAGTTTAAAATATAAAACAGAATGGGGGATTTTTCCTAGTTCAAGAAAAAGAAGGGTTTGTTGTAGTAAAGAAATGGAAAATTATCAAGACAAGATTATATCGTGGAAAATAAATGTGAATGAAATTGATAATAAGAGAAAAGCATGTTATGAAAAGATTATGGAAAAATATTATAGGATATATCCTTGGAAGGAATTAAACATTGAGAAAAGGAATGACCTCACTGTAAGAATGAAAAGATGTAAAAGGCAAATAGAAAGTCAAGATGTTTTATGGAGACTGTCTATAAGAAAATACCAGTAAATGTGAATATGCCATATAAAAGTATAAAAATTAGAATATATTTATATTGTGGGAACTTGAAATTTATGAACATAATTTTTTGGAATGTAATAAATCAAAAATGTTTTGGAGAAAGTTTATAGAAAAGAAATATGTGAATGAATTTAAATATGTGAATAATTTAAACATGGATATAATTGAATTTGGGTAATATAGTAATGAAAAAAAAAGGTAGAAAGTTTTGATTAAAAAAAGTGTTATACTATGTTTTTTATTTATTTATTTATTTACATTTGTTGACCGGGCTAGTCTAGCTGGATACATATCCCTTTTCAGTAGAGGCCCGAGGAGAAAAGCTCCAACATGAGTGAATTAATACATTCAAAATATTCTAAAAATGACTAGTTTCAGATTACATAATAAGACATGATTAGAAAAAAATAATAAATTGTGAACAATGTAAGGTTTCATTAGAGTAGAAGTAAGAAATAAACAAGTCTTAATGCTTTAGTAGGGTTCATGTGAAGTAAATCAAAATCTAAAGCATTACAACATTAGCAAAACTATTTAGTAGTGTTGTTCATAAGATATGGGGGGTAATTGTTAAGGAAGCAGGAGAAAAAGAAACAGGGGAGGGGAGTGAAGAAAAGTAGATTCAATCAGGCTTTGAGCAGGGGGAAAGCCAATGTATTTTAAGGTGGTCTCTAAGGTGTTTTTTAAAGATTAGAGAGGATGAGAGTGAGGTGAGTGTATTAGGAAGTTTGTTCCAGATTCTACCCACAACATTGGAGAAGAGGGAATTGCCTGCTTTGTTATTAGAAGGGTTGCTGGCAATATGTAGCTTATTAGCTGAGCGTAGTGTTGAAAGATTTTTATAAGGGGAGATCAGATTAGTGAGGATGGGAGTATTAGTAGGATGTAGCAGGATTTTTTGTGCAATCACAAGTTGATTGTATTGTAGTTGATTTTGTAGTTCTAACCATTTGAGTTGTTTAAGGTTGAGGCAGTGATGGGTTCTGTACGGAGAGCCAGTGGCAAATCTGGTTATGTTATTGTAGCTAGTTTCAAGTTTGGTGAGATTATGCTTTGATAGATTGGTGTAAATAGCAGATGCATAGAATAAGGTGGAAGTAAGATGAGTCTGGGCAATGGATTTCTTAGCTAGTGGTATAAGGAAGGGTTTTATTCTATACAGGGAGCCTAATTTTTTATTAACAGTTTTTATAATATTATTAACATGGGCATCGAAGCTGAGGTTATGGTCAATAGTTATACCAAGTAGTTGAGCAGTAGAATCAGGGGAAATGCAGGTTCCATTATCAGAGGTAATAGTGAAGTGGAACTGAGGAGATTTTATGGTGGGAGTAAAGAGTAGTAGCTTATTTTTCTTGGAAGTTAGGAAGTAGGCAGTGTTGGGTGAACCATTTTTCAACTGTGTTAAATACATTTTCTGTAAGGGTGTGGAGAGAGGAAGAAGACTTGGCAGTACAGATAAGAGTAGAGTCATCAGCGTATTGTATACAGGTGGATTGTGGAAAAACAGTATGGAAATCATTAATAAAGATGGAGAAAAGAAGAGGGCCTAGGATAGAACCTTGAGGAACTCCAGTGCTCACTGGGAGGTGTGTGGATAGATTATTGTCCCAGAGTACTGCTTGTTGTCTATTTTCCAGATAATATTTGAACCAAAGGATTGCTTGTGGGTCAAGAGATTGGGCTTTTAGCACATTAATAGGTAAGTTGTGATTGACTATATCAAAGGCTTTGGAAAGGTCAATAAATAGAGCAGCTGAGACACAGTTATTGTTACGATTCCTATTTATGCAATCAGTAAAAGTTAAAAGGGCAGAAGTAGTGCTATGAAAGGGCCTAAATCCATGTTGGCAGCTAGCAAGCAAGTTGTTTTGGAGAAGGTGCTGGAGTAGCTGATGGTGAATACATTTTTCCATAATTTTGGCTAGTGGGGAGAGTAGAGCAATAGGACGGTAGTTGGAGATCTCAGTAGATTTACCTCCTTTGTGGAAAGGGATTATATGAGAGAATTTCCATATAGAGGGGATGTAGGCTTCAGAGATGGATCTGTTTATCAGGATAGAAACAGGGTATGCTATGGCTTTGGCTGCAACTGGAAGGTATTCTGCTGGGAGGCAATTAGCCGAGGGAGTGCAGGGTTTGAGTTTTTGAAGAAGTTTGCAGATAAAGGAGGTTGGTACAGGTTGCAAATGAAGGGAGGGAAAGGGACTGTTAGTGTGTTGTGTAGGAGTGGGGGTCATGGGAACTAGGGTTTGAGTTAAAGTTTGAATAGCTTCAATGAAGTAATTGTTAAAGGCATTAGCTATTTGCAGAGGATTACTACTGGGAATAGAGCAGGGGGAAGGAGTTATGGCATGTCCTGGTTTGAGAAGTTTATTAATGCCAGACCAGAATTTTTTAGGATTATTAGAGTGTGAATGTTGTAGGTGGGAGTAGTAGTTTTTTTATCTGAGATTATATCCTTTTTGACAGCATTTCTTAGTTGTTTAAAGTATACATGATCTACAGAGCTTTTGCCCATATTTTGTTTCGTAGAAACATTTTTTCTTTGGTTTGTTTTGTGAGCCAGGGGGCTATTTTTGTCCTGATTCTGGAGGAGCGGAAAGGAGCATGGTTATTTAGAATTTGAAGGAAAGTACAATTAAAGTAAGAGATTGCTTCATCTAGATTAAGTAGTTTTATAGATGACCAGTTACATGCTTTTAGTTCATTAATAAAGTTCTCAGCTTGGAAGTGTTTTTTAGAATGATAGGTGACAAAATTGTTCTTTTTTGGGCTATATTTCTTTTGTTTAGTGATAAAGGTTAAAATGTGATCACTAATGTTGTCAGGGAGAGATCCTACCTTATAGGTATCTGGGTGACTATTTATAAGGATCCAGTCAAGAGTAGTTTCTTTGTTACTTGGTTTGTGGATCCTAGTGGGGAAGTTTATTATTTGATTGAAACCAAATAGATTAATATGGGTGTTAGGGGTGGGGGAATTACATAAGGTCCAGTCTATATTAAAATCGTCTAATACAATTGTTTCCTGTGGTAAATGGGTGGAAACGCTATTGAGAATGTTTTCTAGGGTGCTCATATTGTTTCCTGGAGGGATGTAAGAGCAGATTATATAGATTGCTTTAGAGCTATTCATTTGGAGTTTGATAGTAAGGGTCTCACCATTGGTATTTGAGGGTAGTGGTACATCATAGAGTGAAACCAGAAGATCAGATTTGAACAAGATAGCTACACCGCCACCTTTTTTTGATGTACGGTCACATCTTAGGATATTATATCCAGGAGGGGTTATTTCTAGGTCATGAGTAGAAGGTTTTAGCCAAGTTTCTGTAAGGCAAAGGATATCAAATGGATAAACCTGAAGGAGAGCATGCAATTGACGAATTTTGTTGTTAATGCTACAAATATTAAGATGTGCTATACTGAGGGAGTTCTGAGTTATTAAAGAAGAGGTAGCATTATTAAATGATGGATTCTGTAGATTGGTATTTGGTGGGGATGAATATCTCCACCTGTTAGAATGTTTATGGTTTGAATGGATGAAATCTTTAAGTATTTATAGTACTTGGGTGGAGTTAGCTTATTGGGGAGGTAAGAAACATGGGAAGCAAATAGGCTGAAGTAGAGGTGATGTTGCTATGAAAAAGGCTGTGGGGATGTGTGATGGGGAGTGTTTGTAGATAGGTCACATTGTGCTTTAGAGTGTAGTGTTCATATGCAGTGAGTGAGTAGGTTAAAGATAGAAGTAAAAATAAGGAAGAGGAGACAAGAAAGTTTTTCAGGGAAGGTTTGAGAGAATGGGCCATTAGGGCAGTGGAATAGAATGGTTATATACAGAAGATAGGAAGCTTAAAGTGTAGATAAAAGGTAGGGGGAGATAAATGTAATGGTTTAGAAAGATAGTCAGAAGAAGGGAGAAGGGAGTAGAAGATAAACTAAATAGCTGTAAAAGAAGTGATTATAGTTACTGATTATGTGTAGAGGTGAGTAAGGAGTAAGCTAAGGAGAGAAGTCAGGAGGAGTGGTGTTAGATAAAGAGGTGGAGTAGAGAAGAGGAGGTAGGGGAGGGGTTGAGAATTATATGTTGAGACTGATTGGATAGGTAGTAACGTGGGTGTGACTTGTTAGGTATAAGTGTAACAGCACTGGGGGTGGGTGAGAATTGGGGTTAGGGAGGGGAGCGGAGTGTGCCCGAAGGGCGAACGGAGCGGGCTAGAGCAAGTAGTGAAGGAGACAATCAGTGAGCAAAGCAGCCCAGTTAGGGAAGGTAAGCAGGTGAGTAGCTTCAGGTGGAGCAGGTAAAGTTCAAGACAGAATTATGGAAGGGGAAGATATGTTGTTTACTAGTTAGAGGGTAGAAGGTGGTATGAGAACAGGTAGGAGCATAGAGTTAACAGTTACGGAATATCTGGACAACCAGACCAGGCAGGAGAATGTAGGAAAGAAATATAGCAAGGAGTTAAACTAGTAAGAGTGAAAAGAGGGTAAAGGTTGAGGCCTGGTTAGACTGCCACCTAGTAATCTGTATTGGTATTGCACCAAGTGACTAAGGGCAGAAAATTAACTAGTTGTGAAGAGTAAGGTAGGCAGATGTTTGATCTGGAATCAGTGGATAAAGGAAATTATGTTTAATGGAAAATGGGAATTGGCTAGGATGTTGTGAAAATTGGAGTGGGGGTCTAAAAATTAAAAAGTATGTGATTTATTTAATGAAGTAAAATGTAAAAAGAGAATGTGATTTGTAAATAGTGTATATATGCATATGTATGTATGTATATATATATATATATATATATATATATATATATGGGTCTACCTGACTACGCCGAAAGCTGATAACGCCGACGATGACAAGACCGACACCAGAAGATCGAAAACTGGGATGACCGACGGATGAAAACCCCGACGCTGAGAACACCGACATGTGAAAAGGATGTGTAAGTATGCGGTAGTGACGGACGTTAGGGTTAGGGTGCGAGTAAGGTAAGTGTGTGATATTGACGGACTCTAGGGATAGGGGTGGGTTAAGTGAGTTAGGGTTAGGGCGCGGGTCAGGTGAGTGTGCGATAGTGACAGTCTTTAGGGTTTGGGGCGGGTTAAGTGAGTTAGGGTTAGGGCGCGGGTTAGGTGAGTGTGCGATAGTGACAGTCTTTAGGGTTAGGGGCGGGTTAAGTGAGTTAGGGTTAGGGCTAGGGCGCGGGTTAGGTGAGTGTGCGATAGTGACAGACCTTAGGGTTAGGGTTTGGGTTAAGGTTGTAGATAGTTGTGTATGTAAGGTTTAGTGTGGGTTTGTAAGGATTTTGGTGTGCTTGTGTTGTGTGTGTGCTTTTTAGACAGGGGATTTGTTTTGTTTGTTGATTGTTGGGATTGTGGTGTGTCGGGCATGTGAGGTTTCGTGTTTGTGAACTTTCGGTTATGTGGTGTCAGTGATTTTGTTGCCGGTGTTGTAGTGCGTCGGTGTTGTCTGGTAGATCCACATATATATATATATATATATATATATATATATATATATATATATAGAGAGAGAGAGAGAGAGAGAGAGAGAGTAAATAACTGAAAATATGTGTATATTACAAATAAGTAAGAATGTAAAGGATTACTGACTCTGTAAGAAATTATGGATTATGTAAATAAAGAACCCGTACTCTTTTTGATAGGTGCTGTGGGATCTTTTTCATACACCTGGGCTGCCACTGACTGAAGCAGATGGAACCTCAGTTTAACATCTCATCTAACAGTTGAGTTAAGCCATACAGACATCTCTAAGCAGCTTTAAAACACCTTGGTGTTAAACTGCATATGTAAAGAATGAAAAGCATTACATAAACTTCATACAATTCTCAGAAAAAAAACAGTATTGTTATAACCATAAAACTCACAGCAACCCACAATCACAATAACATAAAGCTGGATATAAATAATACTTACTCAGATTGTGAATAGGTAAATCCCCATTTGCAATGTCAATTGCATGCAAAACCATAAATACTGTGATAAAAACATTGGTTAAGAAAATGAAACAAGTTCAACAATGTATCCTGGATGTAGGTAGATCTTTTGTGGCCACTAGTTGCTGAAAGTTGGAATAACCACTTGTTGACAGTAAGTACTCCTATAAATTATGTCTACTGGTCTCTAGTGGCCAAATCTAAAATAACCTTCACTTATTCTACTACTGCAGTGCTCTAATTTTCCAGTAAAACCTGATTTTTTTTTTCTTTATTCAGAAGTTGCCAAAAGTCCTCCTTCCATCTCCCTTTGATGTCCTGTGGAATGGGGGGCAGGTTGTTTCTGACATCCCTAATGAAGGATGTCTGATGACTATCTTCTTTATGTCTTTGTCTCTCATCCTGATAGGGTTTATTTGTCCCATCTACTGAGACACTTTCCAGATGCTGCTAGAGTGTCTGTCTTGCCTTGTTATTTGCTATTGCAACTGCTCTGTTAGCATCTCCATTAGCCAACAAGTATTTCTTCCTAACCTGCTCTGTCTTTCTTATCTCCCACTTTTTTCCTGTACCCCTTATTTCTTTTGATAACTTCCTGATCTTCTGCATCCCACCACTGTTTTTCTTGTATGTACCTTACTCCCATACATGTCTGCACTGCATATGTGTTGTATAGGGTTTACCTTTACATCATCGATCCCAATATGGGCGAAACGACTTCTGCGAATACTGAAGTGCGAATGTCTCCAATGTCGAATTCTGCATAAGCGAACGGCAAAATCTCGCCCGTTTTTGACCCATGGTAGCACTGGTGTGGAGGTGTGGAGTGCTGGAAATGCCGAAATTCGACATATTTTCGACATTTAAAATTTTTTGCGGTTTCGATTCACTTAAATGAGTCGATTAAGTGGCCAGTCGATCATGTATGATCGATTATATAAAGGTAAACTGTTATATAGTCTTCACACATAATGTTTTGAGAAGCTCCCATTCTTCTTCTTCAGCTCCACTCATTTACTCTTTTTCCTGTGGTGCTTGAGCCCTGAGTATTTCTGTGAACTCTTGTGCTTTCTCTCCAGTCAGTTTTGAAGTCTTCAGCCTAGTATCTGTTGACCTAAGACCCTTTGCTGACCACTGCTTTCAGCTGATTGTGGGAATCAGTGCTTTATACTGTGGGCCAATTGTTTCAATAGAGGTTACTCTGGAATCACTGATTCTGTCCCAATGCCCTTTCCTTGCTAGGAGGAAGCCTAGCTTAGGTGCAAGTTGTCCATTCTTGTATGTGATCTTGTGACAGTCTCTCTTGCTGAACCATATGTTGGACACTATCAAGCCATTAGTCAGACAGAAGTCTAGAATGACTTTTCCTTCTTTATTCCTGTTGACCCAGTCATTAGACCCAGAAGACCTCATATCCTGTTTCATCTGTCCCAATATGTGTGACTCAGGTCTCCTATTACAAACATCAACTCAAGTTGTCCTGCTTTTTTGAATAGGTCCTGCAACTGTTGCCTGCATGCATTCATATGCTCTCTATCACAACCCTGCTGTGAGGCATAGGCTGAGATTATAAATACTGCCTTATCATTAGGCTGTAGTCTGATTGAAGAATCTCATCAGAATTAGTGACAGAATCATGGCACTCTGTTGTGAAGCCCATCCTTCACCACAATTCCCATACCATTTCTAGTCTGTTATCCACCTGAGTAGTACATTCTGGATCCCATGCCAAGTTGCTCTGCACTGTTCTTCCATCTTGTTTCCTGTAGACACTGGATGTCTAGTCTCTTCCAAGATGTGTGCTGTCAGTAAACCAAAAGTGTAGCATTCATTATTTCATGTTTGGCAGGTTGATTGGGTTAACATCTAGCTTTCGCTCAACAAAACAATTCCTGGTAACCCAGGTGAGCAGCTGGACCCACTAGTAGCATATTGACCTAGGGTTGCTTGGCTTTATGCTGGGCACATACTGGCTGGCAGGGACAGATGGATGACTTCCACCATTAGCATGGGCCCTGGACTTGGTCAGAGCAGACCAGGTTCTCAACCCACTTATCACCGGCAAAATCCCATGCTCATTTTTGCTGACATTAGTCAATGCAACCAAATCACCTAGAGCCAATTTTTACACCATTGAGTGTCTTGCCCTGACACAGTGAGCAGTCTGTGAACCATGTTTTCCTGTTTTAGAGGATACTGTGCTCCATAGTTGATGTCTTAAACAGTTGGTCTATACTATTCTTCCCCTGATATGCATCATTTAGAGTCTGTGTTCCTGCCCGCAAACTTGACTCTTAGCTGAGTTTTGAGGTGGAGACACCTAGCATGCTTTTGAAAGGAGGAAGGAACCCCACAGAGATAGAGAGAGAACATGCATACTCTACACAAGCATTGGGCAGAGGTCAAAATTAAACCTTATATCTTATTCATGTGAGACAAAGACCTTAATAATTATGCCAACTGTGAACCTCAAGCTCTTATTGCAAAGAGTCAAAACTAGATATAAATTAGTTATGTCAGTGGGTTCCTATGATTTAAGTTGTTATGGCTAGGCTAGTAATGATTCTCTGTAACAACAGTCTAGTTATCACATATGAACCTACAAATTAAATAAAAGCTATCAGAAAAGGGAGAAAAAAGAAACCACATCCACACCGATTAAAAAAAAATCACAAAATTGAATAACCAGTTAAAATCAAATAAAAATAAATGCTTACCTTGAATAGTCCTATATCCCTGCATAATAAGGTCAGTTCATAAAAATGTTCAGTGCTGTGTCAGACTCAGGTACTGCAAAGTTCAGCTGAATAAAAAAACATGAAAACAGATAAAAAATGCTTAAATGTTATATGACTGGTATGCAGTATGCACAATTATGTTGTACTGCAGTATTAGGAATTTTTTTAATGATTTCTAATCTCAAACAGACGGATGTATATATATATATATATATATATATATATATATATATATATATATATATATATATATATATATATATATATGGGATCCGTACAGATCCCCAAACAGCAACATCACCAAAACAGATTCGGCCAGGCATACTTGCGCAAAAGTGCTTTTCACCAAAGAAGCACTTTCACATAAGTATGCCTGTTGCAGAGACTGCACTACAGTGGGGATAAAGGAAAATTTCCTTTTCCCACTATAGTGCGACCTTGGAGTAAGAATATTAAAGTAGGAGGGGTGTGGGGGGGGTGCAGGAGGGCTTGCCCACCTGCAAAAACTTAAATGTAATGTATTTTCTTAACACACTTTAACGAAAGCGCTTTTAAAGTGAAAACACTTTTGTTAAATGGAACTATTGAACTTCCATTCAATAGTCCTAGATCTATATATATATATATATCTATATATATATATATATATATATATATATATATATATATATATTTTTTCTGTGAACACACACATAAAAAAATGTAAGTGTTTAGATCAGTTTATTGTACTATAATTCATCAAGTAATTACAACATTTCAACAAAAACAATATAGTAAACCAACTGCTAGCATAACGATTAGGATTATCTTTTGATCACAGATTATCTAGCCTCTATGTTACTTAATTATTAACTGAAGCAGCAGACTGGATGTTCCCCTCCATTAAAAGTTTGTCAGAGCACTATTTCTAAACTCATCACTAATGCATCTACATAGACTATGCATGGTTTATTAAAGTCAACAGACATTAGCACAGGCTCTATGTATGTTTCCTTCATTTACCTAAAATCAGTGTTTGCTTCATTGTCCACTTTATTTTGAGAGGTCTATTTCCCTTGGTTATGCTTGTGCGAAGATATTCCAAAATGGAGCATGATTTTTTGATAATACCCCAGAAACCCTACAACACCCTTGCTTCTTTTTAGTTAATGGTATAGGCCAGCTTCTTATTGATCCTACCTTATGACATAACTGAGATGTTTAACCTTTGTCATACTTATCTAGTTCTGTGAGGCATTAACACTAAGTCCTACTTGCTTTACAGAGTCTAGTACAGCTTATGTCTTAGGCAGAAGTGAGTATCAGTCCTCAGAGTATGTAATAACATTGCCTAGGTAAGCTGCAGCATAGTTGTTGTGGGGTACCAAGACTCTTGCTTGCTATACTTTGGAAGGTTGCTGGAACTCTTTGTAGTCAGAAAGGAAAATGCCTATACTGGAATAATCTTCCTGGTATTCAGAAAGCTGTCTTTTCCTTAGCCTCAGCTGGTAGATGGATTTGCCAGTAACCTTTTTTTCAGGTGTAGCATAGGTAAGAATCTTGCCATCCTGAAACATTTTGTTAAATCATCAACCCTAGACATAGGGTAACTGTCAACCAATGAAGTACTTTCAGCTTCTTAAATTCATTGCAGAACATGATCAGTGCATCAGATATTTGGACTAACACTATGGAGCTATTTCACTGATGTTTGAACTCCTGAGTTACCATAGCTGAAACATTTTTCTTACCTCTTCTTTTACTGCTTTTGTTTGTGACTCTGGTATTTGATAGAGGTTCATGTTGACCTCCTCTTCTGGACTAGTGTCAGTATCGTGTAGAAACAGATTTGTTCTGCCAAGCTGCCCTGAAATCATATTGCTGTTGGTTCATAACAGAAATTGGTTTATTTTTAGTGCCTGTGGCTTGCACAGTGTAACATCTATCCAAATTTCAGGCACAAAGGGCAATTTTCTTATGTACTAGACTCACTAATGTCTACTGTTAAATTAATTATTAAAGTTTATACTTCCTTCCATGGATTCAGAACATTGATATTATATACATTTTCTGGTATTCTCTTACATGACTTTCTAACACTGCAGTTTGGCTCACTTTGTTTCTCTATTATTTCAAAAGGATCCTGTCATTTTGCCAAAAAAAACTTCTCTGATGAGACAATGAAAGCCAACAGCTGCTCTCAGTTTTTAAATTCCCTGTATTTTGCATTTCTAGTATACACCATTTATTGTGTAGCTGGAGCTCCTTCTATGTGTTCCCATGGATATTACTACTTTCAGCCTATCTTGAAATTTTGCATAACTTTTTATGACATTTAAAAATGGGGTTTTCTTTCTTTCCAAGTTTCTTTGGTAATGTGTAACAGTCAACTTGAGTGTCTGCTATCTAATATCTAAAAAAGAAGAAATAAATCCTCTCAAGGCATGTCTTATTTCTGATTGTGACCACTTAAAAAAAAATTTCTGCTTACCGTTTTCATCAATTTCTTCAATAACCTTTATCAGCATGGACATTAATGCTCATTCAAAATGCTGCACTAATCCATCTGTCTGGGAATGGTACACTGAGGTTTTAATGATTTGACCATAAAGCAGTGCTAGAGTTGCTACATTATTCCAGACATAAATGGAGTCCTGTGTTTGGTGAATATTTACTTAGGTATTCCCACTATGGAAAGTATAAATACTAATTGCCTAACTTTAGATATAGTACTGGCCTTACAAAGGGGAACAGTTTCAATGCACTGGTGTACTGTTACTTAGTCCAAAATAACTGAAATGTATTGAGACTTAATGCTGGACTTTACCGAACTGGCATTCAAGACATCCAGAACTAAAGTTTTCAACTTATTTTGTTATTCCTGGATATTGGAACTTTGCCAGAATCGATGTTTAGTCTTGTCCATTCATATGTGACCTCTTTGTGAATGACTGTCTGCTAATATGTTTCTGAATGGTTTGGGCACTGATAACTGACCTGCTACTTCATCTCTGCCCTTATTTACAATGAATCATTTTGTAAATTGAAGTCAGAGTACGATTGGAAACATTTTGTTGAGATTTTTCCCATGCATCTCTGGCTATATTTCCTTTGCTCTGATCAAAGTGTTACCATCCTCTGCCTCTATTCTGCCTTATTAGTTTATCCATCTTACCTGGAGGTCAGCCAGTAATGACGTTTCAGGATGAGACTGTCATAAGGGACAAGGAAATGCCTCTTCTCCTAACAAAAATGCACTCAGGAGGCAGTAAAACAAGGGGGGGGCAGTAGCTGAGGTAGGAGATGTAATAGTTATGATAGTTTTAAAAGGCATCATTCAGATCAGGAAACTGATAGAAAATGGGGAAAATCTGCTAACAAAAAAAATACTTTATCCTGCCTGATATTTTGAGGAGGTCAATGAAAGATTTGTGGCCAGTGGTATGTGAAGATGAGCAACTAAAACATTGGTTCCCTTCACATGTTACATTTTTCTTATCAAAGATATTTAAATTTAAGGGAGTTTTTAGGTTTAAGAAGGTTTCTTTCCAGGGGACTAATATGGGTTCTTTCCCCTGTGGAAGATATAAAGTATATTCTA